>NC_056750.1:198686023-198701023 GCF_019279795.1 Protopterus annectens
TTTTCCCTCCACCTGTAACATGGCCATGCATCAATGTGGGGCATAAAATTCATGCTCTAAATGTGTAGATTTGTGATGATTTGTCAGACTAAATTTGTCTGGCATACACTAGTTTAAAAATCACTGGTAACACTTTTGTTAACAAGCCCCCCACCCCACTAAACTTATGGTGTGGAAAAACACCCTCTAACCCTATATATATATATATATATACCAACTCCACCATCATACAACAATGAAGAAAAGTGTAAAAGTTAATGTTTACAAAAGTGGATTTTGATGATATTTCCTATATAGTATTGCCCATAGGACAAATGATTGCCACAAATACCTCAAGTTTCCTAAATATGCTTTACTGATGCCCTAATAGACATATAATGATTTTCTCTGTCTTTTTCCAACAGTGTAAGACAGTAGTAGGATTTCATAACTTCCCTACTGTTTACGTTCACATCTACATTGTACTTAATATAATTTCATTCTTATGTGCTGCACATTCAGCCACCATGATGTTAGTAGGTTAGGTAGTCAGGATGCTAAACAAGACAGCTGTATAACAAGGATTATTACAGTAATGTCAGAGCAGTATTAAAGAGACACTTAAAAAGTATTACAAATTACTTAGTTTCACACTGTGGTAAATTCTATGCGGCACAGCAAAAAAAAAAAAAAAAAGTAAATATTCTCTTGCATGAGTAGAAAACTATCACTGAAACACAAAAGTTCCTAATAAAGCAGTAAGTGGTTATTTCTGATTACTTTAATATTAATAAGATAGGTGAAAATTATTTCAAATGAATGTTAAAGTCCTCCTGAAAGGTAATTAACATCCACTTTAATTACATATTTCATTCTTAACATCCACTATAATTATATACTCGCCTCCTACATGATTAAAAAAAAGAAAAGAAAAATTAAAAGTGTGTCATGATAATGATATGAACTTTGGATGGTTTACCAAAAAAAAAAAAAAAACAACATGAGATTTACTAAACTATTGGAAGACTGTTTCAGAAACATATCCTACATTATTCAGCAGAACAGTAACTAAGAGACTGAAAAGGAAAAATAAGGACACATGCAACTATGAATGTTTCTTTGGCTGTAACCATGACAATGTTATACAGGTTGCTCAGGTGACAAAATATTGGTCAGAAAGTGCCCTTTAACTGCATGATGAGAAACACTAGTGGTGTGTGCATGCATATGCTGAAACCTATGACTGCTTTCAGTACTACACTTGTAAAACAATCTGCTAATATGAACGTGTTTCAATATACACAGGATTTTGGTATTTTTCAACATTACAGCAAAAAAGACTTGATTATGTGATGGGAAGCAAGATATTTTACATCACTGGTGAAACAACTGACACGTGTAAGCCCAGATATCCAGAATGATTTGATCAGCTTGGGAAGTTTGTCATGAGTAGCCTTGTCCTTGACTGTGTGAAATTTAAAAATTATTATGTAATAGAATTAAAAGAGTACACAAATGTATCTATGAACAGTTTTCCAAGCGTGTGCTAATTTTGTTGATGTTGGAATTGTCATTTAAGTACATCAGTTTTGTGAGTAATACACTACCTCTGCTGCTATGCACAGAAGATACCAGATTAGTAAATGACTCCAGTAAGTCTATTCTTGTATTTGTTTGTTTGTGTTCCTATGCACATGCACAAGTTGAAATTACTCGAGTGTCAGTAGCAACAGAAACACACACACACACACACACACACACACACACACACACACACACACACACACACACACACACACACACACACACACACACACACACAAAAGATAAATGACATTACCCTGAATGCTATTTGCCATAGGAAATCAGAAATGATTCACTTGTTATTGAAGATTTCTCCATTCTTTGAGGTGGTGTTGGTGCAGTTGGTATATAGAGGTTCGGGGGTGGGGGGGGGGTTGCCCTTCTGCAAAAAATTACCACAAATAATTATTTTCCCTTTTTTTCTTCTGGGTTTTTTTTCATTTGTTCTACACGTTAACATTCAGGAAGCTGACGTTTCATATTAAAATCATTTGTTTGCTTGTTAACCAGACAAATGAACTGGTGCATATGGACTATTTTTCTGCTATAACATGGGCCACAAGGGTAGGTTAAATGTAATACATTCTTGAGAGGTGGGAGGAAACTGAAGAAAATCAAAGTAGACATGAGAAGAACATGCAAACATCATTAAGAAAAGATCAGAACAGAAGTTGTAAAGCAGAAAACTTATCAATGCGTCTTCATGCCAATCAGTCTGTGTGTCTGTATAGGATATTGATAAGACATGGTGATCAGCTTGAAGTGAAAAGGTTGCCAATGAAATCTTCCACTTTGTGAAGCTGGATCAAGGCTGGGTAGCTGGATGAGTGATGGGCAGAAAACTCAACAGAAAGAGGACTAAATTCAGGAGGAATCATGTGAAATGAGTGGTGGGAAGGAAAAAATAGTAGGAGGTGATGGTATTGGAAGAGGAAGCAAAGGATGTGAAAAAGAAAGTAGACTGTAGTCATACTGACAGGATGATTCAAAGAGGGTCACAGAGTGATTTAGAGAGCTGGGACTGCGCAGTCAAAATAAGAAAGGTCAGAAAAGAAGATTAAGAATAACGCAAGATGTCACAGGATAGAAAAGGGAGGGATAAGAAAGATAGCGAGATGTTAGACCTTGGGAACATTGCCACAAAATATGAGAATAAGGTGAAAGGCACACTTAGATAATATTGGAGGTTGTATACATTATAACAACACAGATGGTACAACAGGCACTGTTGGTAAATTTTGGTTTATGAGGAACAGCTGGTGTTTTATTTTATAACAATGCTTTATTCATTTGTTTTCCAGGCAGTTAGACAGATTCTAAACAGTGTATTTGTACTGTTGACATTACAAATGTCATATTCCTGTATTATTAATCGTTGTCTAAGGTTGCCCTACTAACCACCTGACCAACAGAATAAATACTCATCATATAATGTCCCCCTACTTCCATACCCTTGAATGTATATATACAAACTCTAAAACTGTACAACATTAGGGAAAGAAAAAAGTCTCCAAAGCAGCAAATAGCAGTCTGGAACAATCCACTTTTTCACTTTTCTATGATTAAGCATGTTATTTTAAAGATTTCAAGCAAGAAGTGCATACTCTGTGAGCATTTTTTTTGCTGAAGAAATAAAATGGTATTGAAACAGCATTTATGTTTTAAACTGTAAAATAAACTACTTAGGGGGTTTCTAATATAAATGTAAGATAAACACAAAATCAGATTTGCTATTACAGTACAACACCCAACCTAAAATGAATAAACAGAACAAAGTCATCAATAACACCTGGCACACATGAATAGATATCACATTTAAACTTAAGGGAAGCAATCAGCAGATAACACAGTACCAGTGTTGGCACTTGCTGGCACAATGTATTTAAAGCAGGTAAAAATTACAAAATACACTGCTGAGGTGGCACCTTTAGAACCAGCTAACTGCCCTTGTGTGCCATTTCAAGCCTAGCCAATTACCCCATGTGAGAATCAAACCCTGCAGCTTGCATCTGTAAGGTAAACACCTTAACCATTATGCCATCCTAGAAAAGAAATTATAGTACCTTGCTTCTCCTGGTTTAATTTTTCCAAATACTTAGGGTTTTTTCTTTATTTGAGTGGATCCCAGTCAGGGTATAATTAAAGTTCATGCAAATCAGTACTGCTTCAGTCCTTGATGTTAGTCAAGGGTGCTCTTCTCAGCACCCACAATGTGCCCAGCAAAGCCTCCTTCTGCAGTTCATACTGGGTCACCTGTATTGGTAGCACATTTAAGTAAAACTGTAAATTTTTATCTGATCAATCCTGTTCCTGCTACTGTTGCAACTGTTTGGGTATATATCTTTCTCATTGCTCTCCTGCAAATCCTAACATTTTACAACTTTGTGTCTCTCTGTGTGAAAGACACTATAATCACTGGATGTAGCATTTTCAAAGATCAATGCTACTTTTGTCTTTTTTTAAACTACTGTATCTGTTTTCCTTGGATCTATTTTTGAACTTTTGGTATTGGGTAATTCATTTTATAAGTCTCTATAATGGGTGGTGGTTTATGATTCTAATGTTTCTCAGCTACTTCTATATTGTAATGTTTTCTCAATCCCCATTGCGGCAGTCATATTATTCTGCCTTTCATTATACAGACCCTCATATCACACCCTGCAACAAGATGTGCAACTGTTTCCAATTCTCCTCTTATGTGGTGTTATCCCCTGGTTTACAATGTGTGTAGGGCAAGGTTCACTACAGGTGCTCAACTCTCAAGTACTCAAAAACCACCATCTTGAAGCCAGGGACTCAAACACCTTGTAGCTCAGCTAAGTTGCTGCTCATGCTCAAATTCAAATATGATTTTGGGCAAGCAGCTGTGGGGTAGGAGCACTGCTCATGTTCGAACTTGAATAACGTGTTTGGGCAAGCAGCTGTGGGATAGGAGCACATCTCAAGAGTTAGCGATTTTTTAAAAGTCATGTTCAGATTTCATTTTGCAAAAGAAGTCACTGTTACGTTTTAAGGAATTATAACTTCTATTAGTACACAATTGAATGGTTCATTATTAAAATTATTTGTTAATAGACAATTTATTTGGAATACCACTTTTTAGGAAATGTAAATCTACATTTTATTATTATGGTACTATATTATCCCCCCCCCCCAATAGCACACATTATGACAAGAATAGTACTTTAAATTTTGATTGCAGAACATAATTTTATAACATCAGGAAAGTGTAGCTTCAGGTCGAACTATGTTAAGGATCCATCAATATTTATATATAAAGTCCAAAAAGCATTGGGCAAAGAGAGAAATTAACTGTCTTAAAACAGCAGACCTTTCCTGTACTTAGTTCAACTGACTTCATACTTGTTTAGTTAAATGTTTTTGTCATATATCAATTAGAAATTTCATCTGACTTAGCTTTTATGAAACAAAAATGGCATACAGCATAAGAGGCCTGTTACATTTTCTCTGTTGATTAATACAGTTTATGTTGGTTTATTCTTGGTACACATATGCAATGGTTTACATTACTCATCTGGATTTAATAACACAGGACTTAAATATGAAGTGTGCAAAGCTGGTTAACCATGTATATTTTTATGAAATACCAAAAAAAAAAAAAAAACACAAGCACTTACTATGGAGGCTTTGGGGATGCTATAATTAATGATCATCATGAGAAAAGAGTCATATAGTGTAGTTAATTGTAGAGCTCATATGTATGGAATTTATTGCCTGCTTTTGTTAACATGCATTGCCTGTTTTTATTGAAAAAGCTTTCCTTATAAAATACAGAAATTACTGGCCAAACATTTATTATGGAATGTTACTGAAAATCAGATTATAATTTATCTACCATGCTGGCAGTGGACTTCAAACATACTGTAGAATGCCATTCAACATTTTATTACATATTTGCCATATCTGACAAGTTAGTTATCATCTTTGATATGCTATTTTTATCTATGCACCTTAATTTATGGTCTTTCCCTGGACACTAGAGTGCAATATTTGTCATAAACATGTTTACAATTTATTTCCTAGACTGCTGCAATGTACAAAATAGAACTATTTGTTCCACTATCTATGGCAAATATGATGAGTCAGTCATGTTCACATCCGTTGTTAGATTTCCATAAAAATAACTGTGTAGTCTTTTATTGAAATAATGCCCGACTAGAATTCATTGTTTTTAATAAATGTGGCTTTTATAGACTTTTAAACATTCTGTTGTCAATGTGTTTTTAAACTGATGTAATTTGTACAATGTGCATAAGGTAATAGCCAGACTGAGAAGAAAAAAAGAATATTCAGTTAAGACTTTTGTGGCATTGGGAAGTGAATTCAGTGTTTCAGATCATGCAGCTATAAATAGCTGCTAAATACTAAAATCTGCCATCCAGTCATCTAGGCACGAGCTATTAATCATTTACACAAACTTTCAAAACAATCCCAAACATACTACTTACTCTTCTGTCCATTTCAAAAACTTTGTTACACCACACTCTGTTTACTTGAAGGACAAAAGAGGAACCTGTTGTAAAGTTTATAACATACTAGAAGTAAGAGAGATTGTTAAATTAGGTAAACTGCTGGCAAAACATTACAAAGAGTATGCAGAAATACAGCTGACAAATGTTCTTACATGGATCATTTTTCTTATCAGCATCTCCAGAAAACCATCCACAATAGTAATGCTGAATGGTCTCACCATACCTATTGTATTTTAAATTGAGCTCCATGCACACAACTCTCACATCTTTTAGGATTCTATGAGTTTGAGCTATTGGTTAAGTTTTTGATCTGATAAGGAGTGTTACCTTTTAATCTGGGTTTGATTCCCGTAGTCTTCATTTGGCTACTATGCAAGTCCAAGTATTTTAATTTCCCAGATATTGCTCCCAGATTACAGAAGTTGCAGATATTTATTATGGAAGTAAAATTAAAATGATTCATCCTATCTCCTGTGACTTGTACAAAAATGCTCAGCAGAATGATTTATTTTGTTAAGTGTAGCTAAAATACAAAACACTTGAAGACCATAACAAGAAATGAAATGCTTACTACAATGTATTAATCTTCTGTGAGAATACAGATAAGGACAAAGAGACCAAGTGAAAAAATATGACATTATTTTCCTGTATTTCAGTTGTGTCCGACTCAGCAACTCTTGAGGAAGCTTTACTTGAAAAGCATGACTTGTGACTGTGCACATAGCAATACAGGGCACTAGGGTGGCATAACTCTGGTGGTGTATGTTAGTAGTTTCAGAACTGCAGGTTGTTAGACTAATCAGACGCACATTTCAGGTATTCCAACCTTGGGTAGGTTTATAGCGAGTGTTGCCTCAGCTGGTAGATGATAACCTCTGTTTTTCTGTTACACCTAAATGTTACAGTTCATTTCCATCTAAACAATATGGTGCTTTTACATATAACTCTGCATGTGCAGTCCCATGAGATAAATTTAATTAAGTGAGCTGCCAGTCTTTATTTGGTCTGAGTTACAATGCTTGACTCAAGCTGTGATTCTGTAAATTTGTTTATTTTTACTCGTTATGTCATTGTACTGCAACCAAGCAGAATTTTTAAATGGAAGCTTTCAAAATGGTGCAGAATGTCCTCCTTGTAGGTACAGTAACCTTATATAATTAATGACAAATACTTATTCATTAAGAAGTTCATCATTTTTTAAGTTGCTGTTATTATTATGGTAATCTACTTTTCTGTACAGCTGTTTTATACAAAAAGCAATCTGATGGGATGCGTATGCACTTTGTCGCAAACTATTTTTGTACTTTGAATCATCTTTATACCTGAACTAGAAATAGCCAGAAGACAGCCTTAGTGCTGAACTTACACTGACAAAACAAGCATCCCACCTCCTCACTGACTTACTGCTGCCCTTGTATGAAACATGAATTATATTCCATGTTAGTAAAGTGATTGATCCCAAAGTCCCTCTCCTGATGAAAAGTACCACTGCCTTTCTTTTATTATTTCAGTTACATTTACATTTACAGCCCTAGTGACTCAGGTCCACAAGTGGCCCCTGAGCACTGCAGAGGCAGTGCAGTAGGAAGGAGGAAGCATTCCTCCACTGGGAGGGTTGTATATGTTATCAGTGCATGGTTAACTACTGAGGAAGATCATTCATGAGCTAGCATACTCGCTACAGTTAACAGAAAGACAAATACCAGTAATATTTCAAGCTTACATACCCATATTCTTCAACTATGTAATGTTTTCTCCAGTAAATAAACCTGGGCATCCATTAGAACCTGGTACTAACCTGTACTTACAATGGGTGCTTTTTTGTGACAAAGTATAGCCAGCAACACGTAACTAGGGTAGCCTAGACCTTTGAGCTTTAACCAGTGCTGTTCAGGTTAGTTTCCAATAAGGCAGAAATCATGGTCTGGTTACATATAGTGGAAAAATATAGGTAGAGTGAACACAATGAACCTATTAGTGATCCAGGAGTGAAATTACAAGTGACGTGTGTGCCATTCAAAAAAAAAACAATGTGACACAGAATACCAGCACATATTTTATTTATATAACTTTTCAGCTTGCTTGACTATTTATGTATTTATTATTTATTCTTGAGGATATTTTGTTTGGTTAGTGTTGATGCACTCTTTTTGCAGGTAAACAGATAATATGGTTTTACTCAGCTTTTATATGAATTGCCTGCATAGTGAAGATATATGTCTGTGTGGTGTAGTCATGTATTTATTAATTTTATTGGTATGATTTTTATAGCATGCTATACTTTTTTAAAAATGTGGTTGATATACTTGAAAATAGACAAGTGTTTTTAGTGATATATCTTGTTAATGAGATAGTAAGATATACTACTTTGATGATTTTATTGCAAATCTAATGTTGCACAGTGCTAGTTTGAAGCCTGATTCTGATGGAGATGTCGCCAAGTGAAATGGTACAACAGACAAACTCAACACATTTAGAACAGTAATTTCATTTTTAAAAAGTTCAGTCAGATACAGCAGTGACTCATGCCCTTTAGTTTCTGAATGTCAGCAGGTACATGGTGGGATTTTATTTTCATCCTTATGGAGGTATTCGTAGTTTGTACATGTGCTAGGGCTATGAACAAGCTTAGCTTAGCCATGATTCAAAGACCTTGGCTGAGATGTAAATGAGGAATGTGGGGAAAATCTGTGACTGTCCTACGTAAATAATGTGTTCTTCCTGGATTTATGGCCATCATCGTGCACTACTGACCACCCTCATTATCAGGGTATTTTTAACAGTCTTGGGATTTGGGTTGAGACATGTAGGGGGAAAATAAGGGGATATCTGAAAAGCTCAAGCTCACGAGTGGCGGAGTACTTTGGATTGTCAAATCTTGGGGTCACATGTGGCACCTCTCGTGCTTTAGATCTGTAAAGTGAGTTATCCAGCAAGCTGTACAAGTACTTGATAAGAGACAGAGGGCTCGGATAACAATTATTAACCTAGTCATGCAGACTGAACAACAAGGTGTCACTGGATCAGTTCCGAGACTAACTCTATTTAAAATTATTTGTAGATAGTGGAAAGGATGATATTATTTGTGGACAGTATTAAACTTTTTACCAGACTAAGTATTTTTACCAGACTAAGTATTCTATAAATGGCGAAAGAATAAGGAAGGGTCTAGGTACGCTGGTAGGATTTTCTAGAATATGTCATCTGAAAACATTCTGATCATAACAAGGCAGTAACGTTACCCAAAGGTAATTAAATCATATGATGTAAAGGCATTTTAAAAATCTACTGAGATTACAGTAATTCCCAGAAGAATCATGTTTTATGTATAGAGTATTATGATTAATGCAAATTAAGCTGTAGTGCCAATCTAGAAATCAAGTGTGAAGCCTAATTTGGAATAATAAGATGAATGTTTAGGTGCAGTAAGTTCACAGAAGGCCAACAATGACTGGGTAAGAACTAAAATGTAAGCCATGGAAGCAGGGAGATAGTGATTTCAGTGTACCTTGCCTAGATAAGTGAAGCTGTGTATAAGAAAAGAACAAAAACTTTTAAAATATCCAAGAGGATTAGAAGGCTAATGAAGGTATCATTTCTCAGAACAGCAGATGTAGGGATCAGAGACAGAATGCCTTTCACAGAACAAAGGTTGTGGATGCAGAGAAAAAAAGTGCTAACAATCATACTCAATGGTCAGAAACACAGTGAGGAAGAAACCTAGATACAGGAAGAATCCAGAAGTCAAACAGAATTTATAAGGTGGGATTTACAGAAGAAAATGGAGGTGAGATCAGCTTAAAATCTCAGTAAACGTATGTAGTGTATTTGGCAAAGGTCAAATCAGTTCAATAATGTACGGGGAGAGGAGACAACTTTAACCTTAAACAGTACAAGTCAATGTGAGATGACAGCGCAAAACAAACAAGATAAAATTATACCAAAATTACCAACAGTAGGAAGGGAGTGATTTTAGCCATTAAGTCATTAGGATACAACAACTGCACTGTAGTTTTGGGCAGCAGGCATATGGATATATGATCATAAAAATGGTCCTGTGGTCAAAAGACAGCAGGCTATAGCCTATAAGAGGAGCTGGCAGATTACATGGCCATAAAAAGAACATAGGTTTATAGGTAGGTACTAGGCTATTGGCCCAAGGGCCTATATAAGCCTATCCAAAAGGTACCCTGGCTTTTGCAACCCAAGAAAATTATTTTCCTGTGCCATTGTCGAGCAGAGCCACAGAAGTGATCCCCGGGGTGAATTTCCTATCTCCCATCCAATCATCAAGATTTTTCTTGAAGATTGTTAATGAGGAGCTTTGTTTGATACAAATAGGTAGTTTGTTCCAGAGTATGGGAAGTCTCTGGGACAGGAATCTATCCCTCCAGCATGTTCTGTTTATTGTGGTGACAAGGTTTAGGTCCCTAGAGCGTGTAGCTCGGAGGGATTGGGATTTCTTTAAGCGGAGCATGTTCAAAAGCTCTGGGTTTGACATAGCTTTCTGTGTTAGGCAGAGATTGCATCTGAGTAGGCGATATGCGATGGAGTAAAGCTGCAGTTTTTTGAGACGGTCTGTGTAGGGCATCTGTTTGAGGCTAGTAATCCTCTTTGTGAGGTATTTCTGCGGCCTTTCCAGTTGTTGTAGATATCTTCTGAGGTACATACCAAAAGGGGCACTGTACTCTATAATGGGTCTAATGAGTGAAGAGTAGAGGGGAACAATGCCCTCTTTTTTCCTGGATGAGAAACCTTTTGTGATGCGGTGTGCCACGTAGAAGGATTTCCTGACTACTATGGTGATGTGATTATCAAAGGAGAGACTACTGTCCACCTGTGTCCCAAGGTCTCTTATCACACTTTCAATGTTAAGTAGACTACCGCCTATGTGGTAGTTCATGGGTACAGAGTTTTTACCAAAAGGGATGACAATGCACTTTTTGGCATTGAGCTTGAGGCCATGGCTTTGACACCAGGCATCTGTCTCAGCGAGGCCCTTTTGTAGGATGTCCACATCTTTTGGAGTTTTGATTATGGCTCCTAGTTTGCAGTCATCTGCAAACTTTGTTAGCCAAAGACCTTCTGTGTTAGCCTGTACTTCAGAGAAGTTTATACCAAACAGGAGAGGACCCAGGACTGAACCCTGTGGTACTCCACTTGTCACTGGTCTGAAGTTGGATTTGGAGTCTGCTACTTTCACAGTGTGGGTTCTGTCAGTGTGCCAATTGGCAACCCATCTTGTGACATAGGAATTTATACCTAGTTTAGTGAGTTTGTCTATAATTCCAGAGTGGGGGATGGTGTCAAAAGCATTGGCGAGATCTAGATAGGCTGTGTGAACCACCTTACCCTCATCTACGGCTTTGGTGACAGCTTCAAAGAAGTCTATCAGGTTTAGGAGACATGATCTGCCTTTTACAAACCCAAACTGGGTGGGGTCCAGAGTTTGGAGATTACCAATGTCATTGTTTATAAGTTCCATGATGATACATTCCATAGCCTTGCAGACCAGGCTCTTCAGGCTAATGGGGCGGGTAGTTTCCGGGGTCTGTGGTGACTCCCCCTTTGTGGAGTGGGATAACCATCACTGTGCGCCATTCAGCACATAGCCTGAGGTGAGGCTATGATTTAACATGGTACTTAGGTGGGGTGCCAGTTTGTTCTGTGGTTCATGTAGAATGCAGCCTGGGATGTTGTCAGGTCCCATGGATGTTGTGTTCTTGGCTTTGGAGAGTGTTTTTTTTTTACCTGTGCAGCCATGATTACAGAAACTTTGCATTCTTCCAGTATAGAGATGGGCCCTTTAGGGGATGAGTGGGGGGTAAAGTTAGCACTGAACCTATCTGCCAGGATGTTGGCAGTATCAGTTGGTTCTGTATATTTAGTGCCATTGTGTTGTAACTCAGAGCAGATCTGAGTGTTGCCATTGAGATTCTTGACATAGCTATAGAATGCTTTATGGCTGTCTTTAGAGTCAGTGGCGATTTTGTTTTCGTAACTAGCTTTGGAGGATTTTATGAGGTATCTCAGCTTCTTACTGAGGCTGACCAGGGAGTTCCTCCAATCATGGGATTTTACTCTTTTTTTGCAACAGTTTCTTTCTTCTGTTGTAGAGTTTGTTTATGGCAGGGGACCACCAGATTGGCTTCCTTTTTTTTGGAGGATAACATCTTGGTTCTGTTAGGGATTGCATGATCCATGCACTCGTGTAAGTGCTTATAAAGTGCATTTGTGTAGGATTCAGCAGTCATACCTCTATTGTCCTTCAGCATTGGTGTCGTGAAGTTTGCCACTTCTGTCTTAAGAAACGTGAAGTTGACTTTGGAGAAATTTATTTACAGTGGTTTCCCTAATGGGGGTAAGGGAGGGATGTGGATGTCTAGGGTGATTAGCTTGTGGTTGGATCTGACCAATGAGGAATTGACCTCTGGTGTGGAGCACCGGTTGCCCATATTGATAATAACCAGGTCTAGGATATTGCTGCCCCTGGTGGGGGTGTGGATACGTTGATCGAAGGCACTGGAATTTATGAATTCCAGAAAACGTTGAGCACAAGAGTTGGTACATGA
The DNA here is from genome assembly GCF_019279795.1 of Protopterus annectens. Classification (NCBI taxonomy): domain Eukaryota; kingdom Metazoa; phylum Chordata; order Ceratodontiformes; family Protopteridae; genus Protopterus; species Protopterus annectens. Next base: position 198,698,652 of record NC_056750.1, read on the forward strand.
GTAGTTTTCCCAGTTAATGGTGGGGCAGTTGAAATCGACCATTATTAGGGTGTTAGGTTGTATCCTAATATTTTCCAGTGCATCAAGAAATGAGGAGTGGGAATCCTGGGGCATGGTGGGGGATCTGTAGCAAGTTACAATTTGGATTGCGGTCTTGCCCAGAGTTTGTTGCACTTGGATGCATTATGCTGAGCAACTAGCCTGGAGGTGTGGATATCCTTAATGAATATGGACACGCCTCCACCTTTAGTGTTTTGGTCCAGGTTAGGTGGCCAAAAGGTGTGGTATGAAGTATAGCCTGGTAATGCTGGAGTACTCTCTGGAGCCTTGAACCAGGTCTCTGTCACTGCAAAGATGTTGATGTTCTCCATTTTAAGGAGTGCCTCCAGTGATTGCATTTTGAGGTTTAGACTTCTAGCATTGAGTAGCAATACCCTCAGATTCTGCTTGCTTGTACCTGTTATGGTGGTGAATTTACCATTTGAACCTTGCCTAAAAAAGGCACTATAGGGGTGGCTAGAGCCTTAGCCAGTATCCGGAATCCCAGGGGCGACAGCTGCAGGCCATCTCTGGCAAAGCATCATGGTTTATCGATCATGTCATCCCAGGCAGACAGATACTGGATCCCCTTAGAATGACACCAGAAGCTTAGCCAATTGTTGAAGTCACTAATTTTGTCCTTGTACTGTGGTATCATTCTGGGTGATGGCAGGATGCTACTCAGAGCTAGGGTCATACCTGCCTGGATTACAAGATCGGACAGCTCCTCCATGTCCCTTTTCATGTAGTCCATGGAGGTACATCTCAGGTCATTCACACCAACATGGACAATGACAGATTCATATTTGTACTTGTTGTGGAGTGACCTGAGTGCATGCGTTATGTGGCAGATCCTGGCACCCGACAGGCAGCTGACAGTACCTTTCTCCTTGTTTAGCCTGGTGAGTGGAACATCAGTGTGCCTGACTATAGAGTCACCTATGACTAGACTGTTGGGCTGTGGTTGAGTGGCACACTGAGTTTGTGGGCTGAGTGTCATTCAGGTTGTGTTGGGGGGTGGAAGTTGCTTGTGTTTCTGCTTTGGAGGTCCCTGTTACTTGGGCAGGTTTTTACTGAGAGTCTCCATGAATGTAGGTGTGTGTTTTGTGTTTCTATGTGTGTGTTTTGGTGGTGTAGGTTTTGAGTGAGTATGTGATGAGTGTGGTGTGGTGCAAGTGTTTACCTTCTCCTCTTGACTGTCTAGTCCAGTCTTGGGTGAAGAGAGCTTTGCTTCCAGTTTGGCTATATAAGTGCATCTCTCACAGGTTGTAGTTTTGGGTGGTAGGAGGAGAGAGTTGTCTGTGTACATTAGGCAATTGCTGCATTGTTCCAAGATGCCCAGATTCATCAGGTAGACAGGAGAAAATACCTGGAGCTGACCCTTAGACATGCCTGGATAGCTGCTTATTTGTTAAGTACTAGAAACTGTTTTCCTCTAGACAAGTGAGGAAAGTTGAGTGCTGTAGTAATTTGTAGCTTATTTAGTGCCTACGAGTTCTGAACAAGTGCTGAGCTCAAAGAAACAGACGAGTGCTGATACTAAAAAACTGGCTAGTTCTAAGAAACAAAATTAAGCTAGAAGGCTTCCCTCCAACACAGAAAGGCTTGGGGGGTCAAAAGCCCACAAACAGTCCTGGACACAGCAAATCTGTATCCAGACTAGACTACTCACAGGAAAGGCAGGAAACAAGCTTAGAATTTTTTTTTTAAGTGGAAAGAGAGAAAGGAGGAGCAGAAACTAACTGGGTTGCCCTTCTCAAATGTAGGTAGAATGAGGTAATAACACTAGACTGGGAGGAGTGTCCCAGATCAAATTTAAAGTAGGGCCGGGCAACTGCAATGCCACCAACTATAAGAACAGCATACAAATAGGGAGAGAGGGTGGGAAACAAACTGCAGAAATGTTTCTCACAGCAGAAAAGTAGCAGTGAGCCTTTAAATGAAAGTTTTAAACAGATAAAGGAGCCTCTACAGAAATATTTTAAATGCACACAAGTTATATGACACTCTCCTTAGCAGGAGATCAGAATCAAACAACCCAAACAGATGCTTAATAAAAGTGGACAATTTCCAGTTAATACCTCTCACACAGTGAAACTAGCTAGAAAAGTATGCAGTAGACAAAGTGCTATAAATAACTCGAAAAAATAAGCAAAAAAAAACAGGATAATTAATGTTATGCATTGTGGTAAGGAGCTGGCAAATTACACAGCCATAAAAAGGACATTGTGGTGAGGAGCTGACAGATTACACGGCCACAGAAAGGACACTGGGGTGAGGAGCTTGCAGGTTATATGTCCATAAAAAGGACACTGTGGTGATGAGCTGGCAGG
>NC_056750.1:198706023-198851356 GCF_019279795.1 Protopterus annectens
AACAGCTGGAGAGACCACAAAAGTACCTCACCAAACATATGTCCTATGCAGCCCGACTGAAAAAACTCTGGCTGTACTCAGTGGCATATCGCTTACTCAGAGGTGATCTCTGCCTGACTTACAAAGCCATGTCCAACTCAGAATTGATGGACATGCTCCACATAAAGAAATCCAAGTCACTGAGAGCCACGCACTCTAGTGAGCTAAACCTTGCCACAACAATAAATAGAACATGCTGGAGGGATATATTCCTGTCACAGAGACTCCCATTTCTTTGGAACAAAATTCCAAACTACATTAGGCAGAGCCCCTCACTAACACTCTTCAAGAGAAACCTTGACGAGTGGATGGGTAACAGAAAATACACCCCTGGGATCACTTCATTAGCTCTGCTTGACAAGGGATCAGTTAATTAATCAATGAGGCGGCGATAGCCAACACACTCTGGCTAGGCTTATAAATGTCCTTGGGCAGATAGCCTAGTACCTACCTATGTGCTGAATTTGTATGTTTCTGCAGTATTTACTATCATTTAAATTTTCTTAGTGTCTAACTCATAGTTGAAAAATGTCTAGAAAGATCAATCCACTAATTTGGTCAGCAAATGATTAAATAAAATAAATAAATTTGCAAATATGGATAAAACCTGTCTACTGTGATGATAACACTACACAGTGTTCTCATTCCCTTGCACAATGACAGCATCTCATTTATATGTAATGGCAGCTAAGGATGGAGCCAGCCATAATCAATATCTGATGTCCTATGCAATGAGAACCACAGTAGACAAGGCCATTTGTGGTAGGCACAAGTACTACAGTACTGACAGAAGATGTGGCATTGTGCAGCTACATGCTACTGTATTCTTAGGGGATAATTACATGCTATGGAACTCAATACATGATACACGGCTACTGTACATGCCATATGATACATGGGATGTGCCATAATATGTGGAACATGCCATAACATGTAGGACATGCCACAGAAGAGGATCCACAATGAAATAACACACAAGAGATGTGTTGCAACAGGAAGCAAAAGTGTCACTGCTCCATGGCACAAAGGAATGAATCCCAGATAATGCTCCAAATGACTCGCATTGAAATACTGACAGGGTACTTCAGTAGGCAGCCAGTCAGGGATGGGGAGTAAGTGACCAAGGCCAAAACATCTATCCAAAGATAAAGTTCATTTCTTAAATTCCTGGTGAAAGAGTACTATCTGGGAGAAGGCTTAGTGCTGCATTAAACTGCACAAGGTGCTCAAGGCTTCAAACCTGCTAAAAAGTATTTATGTTCTAGAGGACCATAAGCAGGGTGTGGATGCATGCAGCTTGGCTTAGCCAAGTAATGTGCCATGGCTGCTGATGGGGATGGGAAAGGTTGTTGTAAATAAAATGAGAACTCCTAACCTCTCACAAGATATCAGCCAATGTCCCTGCCTCTCACCTCTCCCTCTTGTGGTATTACAATGTAAGGCACAAGGGAGGAATGACTGAATTATCCAGGGATATGATTACATGGTGTTGGGCATAGGGATGGCAAAAACAAAGCTAAACAAAAAGGAAACATTAGTATTATCTCTGCATACTCTTTCAAAGAGTGACCCCTCACCGATGTAGAATTACAATATTGCACACAGAAATACAGGGAGAGTCCTTTGCTTTGGCAGTACTAAAAAAATACAAGTGAAAGGATAACAGAAATTTGCAACAATGTTGCAGAGGGAGAATTTATCCAATGTTGTTACAAAACTGTCAAATAACTTAAATGAGAATCATGGAAATGTAAAATGGAGCACAGAAAAACTGCAGGAATGAGTTATAAACAGGAGACACATGAAAAATGCTTAAATCACATGTTCATTTGAAGGTCTCAGAAGGTGAGATTAAAGTGAAGACAATTCATTTTGCAACAAGAAAAACCTTACTTTTGTATGATTCATAGGAGGTTACTAGGCTAGCAGCCCTTACAAGCCTAGCCATGTTAATCCCAAGTATCTCCATTTGTTCTTTTTTGAGTTGTTCGCAGAACAGATTTATGAGCAGAGCAGGTCTGTGATCAACACCAGCTACCCCTGTCAATCAGGGACATGAGTGCCACCCCAGGGACGAATTTGCTGTCTTTGATCCAATTATCTAGGTTGCATTTGAATAGGGTCGGTGAGGAGCTCTCTTTTGTGTGAATAGGGAGTCTATTCCAGAGAAGCAGAATTATCTGTCTCTCCAGCATGATCTGCTAATGTCACAAGAATGATCTTATTCTTTAAAACCACAGATGCTATAATGAGCTCAGAACTCAGAATTCCAAGAAATTCTGAACTTTATTGAAGCAGTATGTACCATCACATTATCCGGCCCATCATTTACATAAACCACTGGAACCAAAGACTTTGAACTCTTCTCATATGTTCTTCAGCCTGATATTATTACATGAGTAACATACAGATAGAATCCAAAAGACCACCCAGGAGGGAAGGCAGAGATTGCTCTTTTGTTTAATTTCCTTTTATTTTAAACCAGAAAACTAGCAGATAGGCTTGATGTATCTGCATATATAAAGAAGCAACTATCACATTGCCATATGGCATTTAAAGAAATATTGCAGTGACATGAAGAAGATGCAGTAAAAATTACTTTTCAGGTTTGGTATTTTAATTAAACTTATTTATCCTCACAAAGAAAAGAAAACTTCACGCAGTGTTTTTGAATATGGAGAATATAGCAATAGGCAACTACAGAACTTAATCAAACTACCAATTTAGGGAAAGGCTATTACCTACATAAACAAATGTTTCATTATGGAAGCTGGATAAAAAGTCTATTTAAAATGGTCAAAATTCAGACTTATTTTGTGTGTGGGGGGTGTACCGCAGTTTACCATCTGCTAAATGAAACATAATGTCTCATGGGGTTCCTGTTATATAATCAAAGATGCAATCCTTCAAATGCATCTTGATCGAACTTGAAAGCATGAAACAGCAAAATAGCAAAATGGCATATAAGCAATTTATTTCCCTGGGAAGAAATCGCTTGGCCGCTTCCATAACTTTGCCGTTTTCCTGTAGTGCGATCTCAGAGTTGGTATATTTAAGTAGGGAGGTGTGGGGGGTGAAGCCCCCCACTTTATGTCACGTTCTGAAGTTTTTATTTATTTTTTTTTTTGTGGAACAGAAATTTTCTTTTCCTGGGAAAAAAAAATCACTGTTCCAAGTGTTCGGGATTGTAAGCTTTCGCTTAAGCATTCGCTGATTTAATATAGACCCTGTCTCATGCCATTCTAGCTAAATCCCTAGTTGTTTTTATCTCTGGTATGTCCCACTTATCAGCTATACAGAGGTGAATCAGTTAGCATTTATGCCTCGTAGCACTGGTTTGTTTCATAGCTGAAATGCATTCTATTTGGACTTTGCACGTCCTTCCTATATCTGTTTGGGACTGTGCCAGGTTTTCTCATTCCCTGCATATACAAAATAGGTACTTTTCTGTTATCGGGGCAACAAGTACTTCCTGATTTCCTCTCATTTTCAGACGACGGAAATGAAAAGTGATGTTCATCAGTCAAATGGGAAAGAAATGAAGCAGCGCGGGAGTGCCTGAATGTTTTATAACGGTTAACAAAGTGCAGCAATTCAAGTATAACAAAAGGGTAACAGTTCATAAAGGGAAAATATTACAACGCTTTTGTTCCGATACTGGCATGCACACTCACTTCTAGGCATATTGAAAAGCCAGCGCATTACAGGAGTATGTTACTTAAAGACCATTACAGTCTTATTTATTTATTTTTTTGGGGGGGGGTGGTATTTCACTAATACCGGCAATCGGTTCAGTAAGACACTTGATTTTTCTCCGAAGATTGCATACTAATTCACTTTCTTTTAAACCCCGTTAGCATGCATTATATCCGAGTAAGACAAGTCTGTAAGTCAAAAAATTGTCATTATTTATTAAATGCGATCGAGCTCACTTAATAAATTTGAGAAGAAATTAAATGTGTGTGGTACCCACTTCAGCAACAGCTGAACGATCAACATCATAATGAGTGGTAGGATTCCAAACACTCATTATGACTGTTGCCCCGATAACGGAAAAGTACCAAAAATGCAAGCCAAGATGTGAAACTGCAATTCTCTAAACTGGTCATTATGAGGATGCGTATACCATGTGATGCACTGCCATCCAATCTGGATTAGGACTGTGTCTCACACCTGTTGAGTCTCACTTCAGTTCAACAAAGCCACTTATACAAACCTCATCCCTCAAAAAAGTAATTTTTTTTTCTGGAAAGCGATATGATCTGCTGCAGTGTGATATATTCATCTGGATGATCGCAGAATATGAAATGCTCTGCTTCTATTTACACTACGTATAAATCACCTTACTTGCCGATTCATACCTCCAACAGTTGCTACTATAACATCACTTACTACTGTGCATAATTTGCCTTCAGTTATGAACAGGCATTCTAGAACGTCCTGTTTTGTCTATGTATCTCATATGTAGTGTTCAACAGTTATGTATATTTTTTCATTTATATTTGCTGCAAATGTATATTAGATAGTGATTTTTTTCTATGTTTTTCCCTAGACCTGCCCTTAAAAGTGGTTTCCAACCCAGTCTCACTTTGCAGGTAAACAAATGCAAATAAATAAGTAAATAAATAAATAAAATGAATGTGTCTACTCATGTGAAAAATAACCATTCCAGAAATTAAGCCATCAACAAGCCTTCAGTGAAATACTGTCTTATCCATTCATGTCATTTAATGTTGGCAGACCCACTAACCCAGGATAAACACGTCTTGTCTGCATTTCAGAGTTACATCGCTTGGTTCATGGCTTCTCAGCTCCCGTAAGAGAGCTCATATTCTGTTTTAACTGATTAAAATTAAATAATAAATAAATTAATCAATTAATAAAAAAAAATCCTTGGTTAGCGTTTAATACTGTAAAATTAATACATTCAGCATTCAACATCCAACTTTGCAGCCTATAAATATGAGATTCTTTGGACAACTGTGAAATCTCATAATTCCCTGCATGAGAGCAAAGAGAGAGCCCCAGCATATATATATATATAGATATATATATATATATATATATATATATATATAGATTTACTAGGAGACTAGCTCTGATATAACCTATGTATCTTTACCTTATATTTACCAATTAAGCCAAAAAGTAAAAAAGTCACAAGGCCAAACCAATTAAAAAAAAATGCAAGAAAAAGCTAGCTAAGCTAGAATTTTCACTGTTTGATGCCTTAAACCTCCTATAATAGAGGCCCATAGGTTATATGCAAATAACTCCTTAAGAACATCAAGTGTTTCAGCTATATTCTTTCTGAATGTCCATGACTTTTTACTTTTTTTTACTTTTAAGTCTTTATGGACAGCTTCAAGCCAGCAAAGCCAAACGTGACGAGCCGTAGACATGCACATTTCAGCCTTCTTATGGACTCGTCAGCATAGCATAAGTGGACTGTTTGGCTACACTCTAGAAACACAGAGTCTGTAAACTCAGCTGATGTCTGTAACCATTAAGATGTCTGCAAAATATCCCAACAAATAAACCAAAAAGTAAAAATGTCACACAGCCAAACCAATAAGTAAAACCCACAAGAAAAACATAGCTAAGCTAGAGTTTTCACTGTATGATACCTTAAACCTCCTGTAATAAAGACCCACAGGACACATGCGAATGACCCTTAAGGACATATCCATAAGGGGTCATTTGCATATATCCCATGGGCCTCTATACAGGACGTTTAAGGTATCACATAGTGGAAACTCTAGCTTAGCTACGTTTTTCTTGCAGTTTATATGTACCGATGACAGGTTAAGCCTCATGAGATAAATACGCAGTAGTAACAGCAGGTGCAACTCTATTCTATCCTAACCAGTGGTACTCTACAGCCATGTTAAAGCTTAAAATTGAAGGAAAATGAACAGTGGCAAAAGTGGACACACTATACTCGTTACTTGTCAGAGATTCTTCTCCAAAATTGCTCAGCAAGCAGGAATTCATTTCCTGAAGATACAAGACAAACTTAAAACCTGAAACACTTCTCCTCATACCAGTCTAGATCTCAAAAATGTCTAACTGCTTCACAAACATAGGCTACCTCCCACCTATTACATCTGTCTTCATCAGTTTCTATTACCTGTAAACATTTAAATTTCTCTGTTAAAGTGTCCCCATGACACTTTTTTGTTTTTCCTTTTCTTTTTTTATTCAGTCTTTCTCAGTCTGTTCTACACCACTGTAAAACTTCACATCTACTCAAGAACACTGAAAGTAGTTCTTTTGTAAATCTGATGATATTGCTTATATGTACTTCATCTCAGTCCATTTGAAGTAAATGTATCATGTATTTGATTATCAGGAGAGCATATTTTTCCCACTTCTCTTTAATATGCATTTGAAATATTTATAATGCATAATATTTTGAATTTACTCTGTTTGAAATACGTGGTTTTTTTTTTTTGTCTATAACCTGTATCACATCATTGGGCCCAGGTCGTGACTGAAAAAGAGTCCTTGGACTAGCCCATCTGCCCATGTTAAGAAACATAAAAAAGACATTTTTCTAAAGTAAATATAATATTTAAAGAACCTACAATATAACTATATCAATGCATCAACCTTCTGTTGTTGCATAAGCCCCACCTTTAGGCAAAAGTCTCCATCCAAGTTGCAGAAGAACCTGCTCCAGTAATAACCTCATTTGTAATTTGGGGATTCCACAACACGTATGCTGCTCGATATTATGAGAGCTGGCAAATATTGCAAGCTCGTGTTGTGCCTCCTTTAAACTGCATACCTATTATCTGATGGGAGATGAACAACTATGGCTTTTCCACTAAAATAAAAATGGCCATTGTGCTGTGCAGACTTCATGGTACACCATGGCTTTCCAAGAAATGGATTTCTTTATTGGTTACAGTGTCAGTTGCAGCAGCATGTCCTTCATCTTAGCGAAATCTGTTCAAATGCAGCCTAACTCTCACATTTATTCCTTAATTCCTCAATGCCACTGATGCAGGTGAAGATATCAAATCATACCTTCATGCAAGTCCCACTAGCTCACTTTGATGCAGATCTAAGACTAAATCACATGGCTTTCATTTTATGGCTATTGAAAGTGTTAAAGATATACGCATGGGTGACTTTAGGAATTTTATGGAAAGAAGAGAACTTAATTGGATTATAAGGTTGCAGGCTGATATATCACAGGGGCTAAATGGGAAGGTCTCCTTGAAGCCTGTATTGAAGTCTACAGATCTGATTTGTTAAATGGAGCTTTTCAATGCTATTAGTTCTCTCACTGGTTTTAGTTGATGTTTGCCTGTGACTGGAACTCATTTTTATGGATATTGTATTTAAATTAATGGTTTTCACTGTGTTAATATAGTCTGATGAAGCACCGGTTATGGGGAGAAACCCCTTACTGAGATATTCTTGCTTTATTTAAAGTTCTGTTGCTGCTACTGCTGTGTTTCTGTATATTTGCTGTTATTTTTGCATAAGCCACATTTAAGACACACAGGGAGATCTATGAACTGTAGTATATTTCACATCTTTAAGCACTTAATACAATTTGTCACCCAGGAAATTGGTAGGGGAAATGAAAGAAAACAGCTGACTATGAAGGATAATCATACCTCTCAACTCTCCCTGATTTTCAGGGACGCCCCTGATTTTGACAAAAATTTTAACTCCGTCCCTCTTAATCCCTCCTAAAACTAGTGACTTTTGGAGGAAAGGTGGTAAATTACACTTAATGAATAATGACAATAATTAAGAGTTATAAACTTCTTTTACTTCAGAAAATGTGTATTAATTCATATGCTCTGATTCTGTCAATGTTTCAAGTTAATAGCACTAATATTTTAAAAGTGTCCCTGATTGTCCCAGATTTTTTCTTGACTTGTCCTTGATTCTGTTGAAATTTGTCCCAGATTGGTTGAGAGGTCTGAGGATAATAGATCTCTTAACTGACAGGAAATAGGGTTGTAGAGGGTATTCATGCAACGTGGCTTATACAGAAATGTTTTCTAGCAAGTTTGCAGCAATAACCATCCCCAGAATTGTGAACCACCACAAAAACAATTATCTGAGGTTTCAATGCTTTTTGAGGAAATGGTTGTGAATGTTGTTGGAAAACTGCTGTCACACTAGGTCACTGATGTATGTACAGACATTCCTGAGCTATTGAGTTGTTGGATTTTCTGTCTTTTCATTGCCCCTTCCAAATCAGTCCTACAGGCCACTCTTCCATTCAGTTTTCATTTGATCTTTGGGAAATTCTCCGTCTCTTTCTGATTTCAAAATTTAAAGAACAGGCATGTATCCTGCTAAACAGTAATCACAAATCAGCCTCCAAAAAATTTAAAAAGTCTACCATTTTATATACACCTCATGGACCCTGTGTGTTTTTTTCCTCAACAATTGCTCATTTCAAACCCTCTTCCGTGATGGCATTTGATAACTTTTATTCAGACCACATTTGGTTACATCTGTTAGAGCACTCATTTATGAATCTAGTGACTTTCAGGAAGCCTGATGTGTTTCAGTAAACAGGACTGTCTTTTCCAAAAGTTTAGTCAAACTATACTCATGGGGCTCTTAAATAACTAGTTAAAACACTGGTAAAAGTAGCTGATTCTTTTACAGTAAAAGGAAAAACTGAGAATGTTGCTGCTGTGATTTGCAACCAGATTGATGCAATCATTTATACTAAATATTACTGGTGAGGAAACAACAGTATATCTGAGTCAATGTGGATATTCATGAGCAGCTATCATTGATGAAGTATAAGCATAAAAACTATTCTCTTTTGGCTTTTCCTGGTTAGGGGTCGCAACAGCAGAACTCCAGTCTGCTAATGATTGGCAGTGGATTTGTACGGTGCCGAGGTGCCAGCCCAACACCCAACCTTCAAAGAAGACACACCCATTCACGCACGCACCTATCTGCATGTCTTTAAATGTCACTCGACCATGGGGAGGACATGCAGACTCCACACAGAGGGAGCTCCAGCCGAGAATCGAACTGGAGATCCCCTTGCTGTGAGGCGACAATACTAACCGCTGCACCACCGTGGCTATTTTATCAATAAATACATTTGCAGCAATGTGTGCCATCAAACTCTTCTTGGGCCATAACAAGAATTGTCACCAAATGGTATCTATGGTTGGAATAAATTTGTTTTACCCATTGTAATCAACCTATGGCAACCTTAGACTAGTCTGATCAATCATGTGTAAGGGTGGCTCAGGTGAAGAAAGCAGCCTCCATATTAAAAATATGTTATGCAGAGCAGTCTTTCTCTGCAATGATTTTGATTAAGTTCAAACTAAAACAGAGTTCTTTTGTAAAGACACAGAAGTCAGCATTTTAGATTTCTTCAGGTGTATGACTCTTTATATCTCTATATGGGTCTCCCATATTTCATCAAAGGTCCTTGTTTCAAAAGTTGTCTATATGTGGAAATGTTGTTGAATAGACATGTTTTCCCTTACAGTGTTAGTCGAATGCTGCAGTTGTCAAACAATAATATGTATCGTGGCAGGTAGTTATAGTTTTCTGATGTTAATGGCAAAACTTTAGGATATTCCAAAAGGTTCAGCATTAGGGATTAAAAATGTGCGTGAAGGAGTTGGCGGGTTAGAGTTAGAGCTAGTTAAGACAAGAGATTTAGCTTTGTGTGAGTATTTCTGAATTAGGGTTAGATAAAGGGCCACGTGAGAGGATACATTTATCAATCTAAACTACTAAAGCCAAATAAAATGAAACTAAACTAATTGCATTCCATCTCTTACCCAACAATCAAAGTTGTTGTGGTTTAAAAATATTGTCAGTGAACAGTATCATAACTGAGTTAGTACAACTTACAAAACTACTGGGAATAACAGATTTTGGAATAAGATTGCATCAGCACATCCAATATGCAGTTCAAAAACAAGCAATAAACAAGGAGTTATTTATAAACTGCAATCAGAATATGCACATAAAACATTTGCTCAGACCTACCTACTCAGTAGTGTCCTATATGCCTCATCAATTTTCACTAGCCTACAATACTCTCTGCTGGCCAAATTTTAGGAATCTTATAAAACTGCAATGTCTGAAAGAAACCACATTCAGAGGTATAACTTAGGGCAAGTGACACAGGTGGAATGGCTTAGTGGGCGTAATTGCAGATGCTGATGTTGCAGAAGTGAAGTACTGGTATTTAGAAATGAATGCCGATACTGAATCTGTGGTCGTGGCAGGAAGCGATGAAGCTGTTTATATGTAGCAATTTACCTGTAGCAAGTGGTTTGTTGCAATTTCAGAGAAGAGCATTTTTTGTACTCAACTCAGACATCTCAAGTCAGAGGAGGGAAAATCCACAAAGTGCCATATAACCTACCAACCACATTAACCAAACACATCACTCTTCGGCACTTCAATCCCGTAAGCAGCTAGAACTATCTAATCTATTACACCATTCTCATATTAAAATTGCCCACAAGATTCTCTGTGCTCCCTGACAAATGCCATGCCATCAGCTGGTTTTTAAAGTGGCACACACATCCTCAGAGAATTGTGTTCTTTAAGTCAACACCTTGTACTTATATAAAAATCTAAAACTTACAGTGATGATTGTTTATATACTCTATATACGTTACTAAACAATGGAACATGATCACAGCAGATATCAGAAATATCTCATCTTATGTACAATTTAAAATGTCTTTGAAGAAATAATTCATACATTGTAACACCACATTACTAAGACCCCTTCTTATTCTAAATCTTATCCATTTATAATTTACAGTGTCAATGCATCATATCCATCAATAAAGCAGTCCTGCCCTTTTACAACCCCTACTCATATAGTTGAATTAAACAAACATCACAAAAACCTTACACTTTTACTGTAGCAGTCGACTGGTTACAGGACTTTCACATAAAATATATATACTCCTTACTTGCTGTCTGTGTGCTAAAATTACTGTTGGGGTATGAGCATACTATGCGAAATAATGCTGAATGTTATATTAATGCATGTGAGTTTTACAAGCTGTGCATACTATGTCCAACAGATGTGTGCTTAATATATTGCAATTACTAGGTTGTGCATAGAGCGCTAAGACTATGCTCGAATATCAGGAACAAATTAAACTTCGAAACAGCTTTCCTAGCACAAGACCCAATAATAACAGCACTCATGGAGGTTCTTAATGATTATTAAGCTTCTTAAACATTATTATGGTCTGTTCTCATGTTAGGCACTAACAGTAGACACTGCCGACAGACAGAGTTCAGTGACAGAAGGTAAAACAGCTTAGTTTCTGCCTGCTGTCCATGCAGCTCAACTGTCCCTTTGTTTTGTCGACATGAGAATGAAGGTAAATTCCTTGGCATCCATGTCTCAAATACATAAGCCAGTTATGATCAAAGACTTGATCATAATTCTCTATATAACGGATGTAACAGGGTGATCACCTGTTCGGTTATATAGTCATGACTGTTACATAATACGGTTTACCGTTAGCTCATTCAAATGAAAATAATGTGGAGCTTTTGTTCCCAGGTCTCCACTGAAAAAGGGTTTTGCACAGTAAGACTTTCCCAGTAAACAAAGGTAAATAAATAAATACATTTCATGCTGTGTGAGTATTTGTTGGTTAGGGTTAGAGTAAGTGTTAAATAAGTGAACAGAGTTAGTGTTTTGGCTATGTGAATTTGGATGTGGTGTGTGTCCGAGTCTGTCTGTGTAGTCATACTGTCAGGGAAAGGTTTTTTTTAAGGTAAGGTGTAAGATTATAGTTAGGGCAGGGTTAGGACAGGGTTAGGGCTAGCACATATTAGTAAGGTGATGCAGGAAAAGTGAAGCCTCACTATAATACCTTACTGATGCATGACACTGCTCCTGTCTCTAACCCCATATCTTACCTTAGAGAACCCTTTCCGTAACATTAACAATACTATGACATATTTGGTGTGAATGTAGTGTTTGTTTTTTTTATTATAGGATCAGAAAAGAAAACTGCATTTCCCTTTTTCATAAGTTCACAAGTTTTAGAAACCAGCAGAGAGGCCCTAAGGCTGGCATAATACACTGACTCCTTAAAATTTGAATTGAAAGTTTCATATCTCATGCAATAATCCAAAATTATCTTTTATCATTTTAGTTTTCTTCAGTAGGTGCGTTTTCAAAATGCCAGCATCGATAAATTAGGATTCTATACATATCCATATCATATACACCATTCTTTAAATTAAGAAAGTCTTATTTTGTGTGTGTACAGCAAGAGAATGTGTTGTATTTTATAAAAACAAATGGTATCCTAAAATGTTAAATAGTAATAATATTCTGTAATTCATTTGTGCTTCTTTTATCTACAGATCTACTTATATATGTGACAATGACCTTAATGGAATTGGTTCTCAAAACATAACTTCCTTTACTTTGAAGGGGAGTTTTTCCACCAGGAAAAAGGAGTGTCAATGGGAACAATGTGTGCATCAACATATGCCAATTTGGTCCTTTCATGGTGGGAACAAAAATATATTTTTCACTCTACATACAAGGATTGTTGGGCATTATACAGTCAATTTTTGGACGATATATGTATCTTTTGGACAGGAGGGGAAGATAAGTTACATGAATTTATGAAATATATATCTTCAAGTACTAATTTTTTGAAATTTACTTACAATTCTGGACATTAACATATTGATTATTTAGATGTAAGGATTAGAAAGGATATTGTGAATAAAAAGTTTAAATCAGAAGTATATAGGAAAGATACATATTGTAATTCATTTTTACACTTTCAAAGTGCAGATCCCTTTGCCCAGAAGAAGAGTATTGTCAAAGGCCAACTCGTTAGGGGCAGCAGGATGACCTCTGAAGATGATGAATTCTTAAAAGAAGGAAGTTTTCTAAAAGGTATATTTCTAGAAAGAGGCTACCCCGCACAACTGATTGATGAGGTGCTTAAGGAAGTGACCTTACATAGGAGGGACAGATTTGCCCCCATCCTTGGAAAAGAAGATACAAATATAGTAGGTGATGAGATTAGCCACATGAAAAGTGGTTATGAGAATGTTTCTGTCCTAGATTACAGTGGAGATGCAAATGTTATTATGGAATCATTGAAAGAAGAATGGGACAGATTCAGCAGTTTATCGGATTTGAACCTTCAGTTTGATATACCTTTAAGGTTTGTTTTTAGGAAGGGGAAATGCATTAAGAACATTTTAGAAAACAATAACCACAGTGAGGGAAATAAAAAAGCTGGAACTTTTAAATGTGGATCTTGCCCACAATGTCCCTACATTCTTAACAAATCTGAGATATATGTTACTAGTCGAAAAAAATGCATCACCTCTAAGGTATACTTTAATTGTGAATTAAAAGGGGTGGTTTATTTAGCGATTTGTCAGAAATGTGAAACTTTTTACATGGGGAAGACAGAGAGGTGTATAAGAAGGAGAATTTATGAACATTTATACAATATTAAAAAATGTAATAACAAAAACGCTCTATTTAAAGACACAGAAAAATGTGGGGATGCAACTTTTAAGTTTTTTATATTAGAGGAAGTACAAAGAGATGCCAGAGGGGGACCATGGGAAACACAACTAGAATACCAAGAGGTATATTGGCAGTTGATTTTAGAGGCCAGTAGGTGGCCCGGGTTAAATGACATGGTGTCCCTGGCACCTGTTTTGAAATTACGGGCTGCAAAGTTATAATCATTAGCAGCCATTATTTGTTTGTACACCCTTCCAGACTTGGTTTAAATGTTTTGAATTAATGCAAAGTATTTATTAGTTCCATGATTTGTTTTCACATACAATTTTATAGTTCACAATATATTGATGGTGAATGAGACCAATCTTTTTCTATACTTTTACAATGGTCATGTGTATTAATTGGTCTTTACCATATTTTTATTTGGCTTTTGATTAGTGTTATTTTTAACAATCAAATTATTTTTAAATTTAACAGTATTCTGGACATGGAGCTTTTTAGTGTAAATTATATATAACATATATACATTTTATCATTTTTTATGTGCTTTTATCATTTTACATTTTTAATATGTATATACTGATATTCTAAACATTTGTATTATGTGATTATAGGTTATTTAATCAAGCCGATCTTTGTATTTTTGTTTTTTTGGTATATTCTCAATTGATAGTTAATTAGTTTATTGAAATCAATTAATGAGGGCAAGCTATGACTATATAAGGTTGATTGTGAAGACTTGTTTTTATTCTGATGAAGTTACGGATGAAAACGTACTGTGTACTTGTATTTTAGCATTAAAGTGTTTGCTGTGTCTTTATTAAACTACTTTTTTGGATAAAACTGCTATCCAGGTGCTTTTTTGTGTTTATTTGTATACTTCGGCACCCTTTTCCTCCATTTGGACTTTATTTATATACGTAAGGCAATATATTGTGTCATTGTCTAGGTTTTGGTTGTAGTGAGCCTATACATAGTATAGGACACTGACAGGCTGTCAAACAAATTAACTTATGTTTCATACAAGAAACTGTAAGAAAGAAGGTAACTGGGGTTACAAAACTAAAAGTGCTATAAAATGAAATTGATTTATTTGAGTTGTAATTAAGTTTTGTGCAGAGAACAAGTCAGCCCAGACTAGCATACAAGTTATTTAAAGGAAAACTTCCGCCCTAAACTGAATCACGCATATTTCTAATCTTATCCTGATATTCCATCAACTATTAATAAATCATCTGTGTCTTATTATATTTTAATTTATTACACCCTAAAATATCTTAGAGACCACCATATTGAATTGATGTTATTTTGCAGTAGCTTTGCCTTCTTGCCAGAATGGAGCTTGTGTCCCCACAATATGGCATTGCCCCAGTGACAGAGCTGTGACTCATGGGTGTTTCAGTTGCTTTTTGAAAGTAGAGTCAATAGTTCCTTTTGATGAATTAGTCAAATTTGGGTTTACAGTAAGCTTAAAAAAGGTTTACACAGTCCATTTGCATTGTCTTCAAAACAAGAGAGGTGAAAAAGCAGGGTTTTATTAAGTGCTCAAAGTTGTAGTCCTTAAAAAATTCCAGACCTTTCCCCCATGCACACTTGTAAGGTGTGAGAGTTGCCATCTCTGTTCCTTTATTATTAACTGGCAATTATTACTTCAAGGAGCTATAAGGCAAAATGACAGCTGTCCATAAATTCTGACACAGCACTTAATTTTGCAATTAAGTGATTTAGATGAATGACAGCAAAATTTCACTGGAGAAAAATGTGTTACTCCAGGTCTGAGGCACAAAAGGATAAAAAACAAGACCTGGCTGACCTAATTTCAGTTAAATGTCTCAGGTGGGGGGGGGGGCAGTGGGAGACTGACAAATTACTGGGGGAAGTAATTGAAAGTCTAAAGGCTGTCTTGCCAAATGCAAGTGAAGTTTTGTGGGCACTTCAGCCCTAACTGGTTGTGTAGCCTTGGTTTACCAAACCAGTGATAGCTGCCTTCAATAACATATGAGTAGGAGCACTCATGGGCAGAGCATAGCAGTCCTTCATAGTGATGACAGCACCCATGCCAACCAACAAAGGGCAGGCTAGAGCTTAAACAGGAAAAGCCGCTTATGGCTGCCTGAGTACCAGCATCCATAACTGCCTGTCTCTCTATGGGAAATGAATAGACTTATTGACTATAGAGGCCTCATGACTAGAAGGCAAAAGAGAGAATATGAATGACAGCCAAGCACCTCAAAGCAGTCCTATGGACCTACATTAGCACCATGGTGTAGTGCTACTTTGTATCAGCATGGCTATAGTCAGCTGAGGTGGTGATACCTGGCCTGTTTTGATGGTCAGAAGATGGACCAGAGATATACTGTAAGTATATATATATATATATATATATATATATATATATATATATACACATATGAGTTCCCCTTCATAATCTCGAAATACTGAAATCTCGAATTTCAGTATTCTGTGACCATAAAGGATAAAATTCAGAATACCGAAAGTGCATAAGCACGAAGTCGACTATCTCGAATATCAGTGTGGGTGTGTGTGTGTGTGCGCGTGTGTGTGTAGAATGCAGTGGTGTGATTATTTTTTTTTTGTACGATCTCGGAGTTGTATATATAAGTCGGGGGGAGCAGTCCCCCACATGGCGAGTGCAAGGGTGCTTGCCCACATGCTTACATGTAGTGTAGGTTTGTGTGGTTTGTGTGGTATGGGTAGAATGGTGTGTATGCTGTCTGGTGTATGGCGTATGTATGTTCGTGACTGTGTGAGTCGTGATTGTGGGTTTTGGGATTATGAATGGTTCAGCTTCATAGTTTTGAAATACTGAAATTTGGCATTTCAGTATTTCGAGATTATGAAGTGAAACATATATATATATATATATATATATATATATATATATATATATATTATACACACATATACACACACACACACACACAATATATATATATATATATATATATATATATATATATACATACACACACACACACAGACACACATACATATAGTTTTTCCCCACTTTTATTGTGTATAGGTATCTTTCCCATTTTACATGCAATATTAGGAGTACATACTTTGTTTTGCAATGGCAAAAAAGCATGAAATTAACATGGCTGGATGTGGCAAAAGGTGGAAGTGCTCTATGAACCCAGTTCACCTGGGCCCTAGTTAGTTCTTTATTCCCCCCTATGCCAGTAGAGCAGCTACAACTGTAATTTTTCATATTGTGTTGCCCTTCTGTAGGTCCAGTTTTGGAAAGGAGGTGAGGCCGGGCCAATAGTAAATTATCAAAAGCTCCCATGAATGAACGGCATTTCATCAAAAACGCCATTCATCGATTTCTGCTCCTGTGGGGGGTTGTACCTCCCACACCCCCCATTAATTATATATACCAACTCCGAGATCGCACTACAGTGAGGAAAGGGCAAATTTTCCTATCCTCCCTGTATCACAATCTCACTATGAACATTTCTATGAACGGCCTGTTCGATGTAAGAGCACCGAAAATGCCATTCGCTGAACATTCTTTTCAATAATTTAATAGGGACCAGGTGAGGCCATGCATATTTTGGTCTGTGCCAGCAAAAATTTCTGATTTTGACTCTGGGTCACCAGTGGCCACCATGGCAATCAAGGGAACGGCTGACCCACAATATCAGCAATCCAGGCAAAGGATGCTTGGATTTGTGGATCTGCAGCCTTGTCTGGTATTCAGCAATGCTAATACCCTACCCTTTCCATGTCATTACATTGTCTCCCCATTATGTGCCGTATACCATTCTGTAGTAATTGTTGAGCCCTTCCTATCATCATTTGTCTACTCTTTGTATCTGTCTCTCAAAATGCATGTTTCATGTTTTTCTGTCTGCCCCTGCTACCTATATGCCTCCTTTTATTCCATTCACTCCCTTCCCCATTTATCCTTTTCTATACCTGAAAAAGGTCCTTTCCACAAGAAATACCCTTCTTCACCACCTTTCATGCCTTGTGGTTACCCATGAGTGTTTCCCACTGTTTGTTGTTCTCCATTTAACTGCATTCTTATCTCTCTCATTTCCTCTCCGTTTACATGAGGATAAGGCTGGCAAACTGATATACAGACACCTGGGGTAGGGGCTATTCTCCCCTTCTTGTGACAGATGTGTGTGAAATGCAGCTATGAGGCACTATTGCACGTGAGCCTACTGAAGAGCAGACCCACAGTGGCCTGACAGCTATGTATGCCTTTCTTGTGATGGAAGCATGTGAAATGCAGCTGTGTGGCATTATAGCACATGTGAGCCTGTACTACCTAGGCCATGCTAGCCTGGCTTCCATGTGACATACATTACTTTGCCTACCGTAGTCAGTACTCCAGCCTAATACAGCTTCTCCAATTAGCAGTATGCTTCTTCTAATTTACATGGTCTTTTAGAATGACTGCTGGTACAAATTCAGTGATAAATACAAGTCTAATTAGCTATGTGGCTCATTGTACAGTGACCCCCTCAAAGTGCTGCACAGGCATGAAACATTTGTCTGCGAATCCCATCCCATATTTCTTTTAGCTGTGGTGTGTCTATGTAAATTAATAGTGTAAGAATAGAAATGCACTGAGAAATAAACTAAAATACATAATTTTTGCTATCTATGTAGTTTGTCTGTACTTACAATAATATGCCATGGACAGGCTGACAAATGGCATAATTAATTTGTACTCTTTAGAATAAAAAGTATGACTAACAAAATAACCTCATATACGTAACTGAATAACCAGCCTATGAAAAGGTACTTAAAGTGATTCATTTGCAGATCTACTTGGTCTAACAGCCTAGGTTAGATAATGGGTCTAGACTTTCCAGAGCCCTGGATTGTCCCTACCCCAAGTGTCTTAATTCAGTCTCATGTGAAAATCACACCACTGCAAAGTAGTTTGATTATTAAGCAGTTAGCACTAATGATTCTCTCTTGTTTGCCTTTCACACCAACTTATTTAACACTAACTACACCTACATCAGTGTGCTTCTTACTGTTTCCATTACCACACCCAAACATAATTCTTTGCAGTTTTAGTTTCTGCTGGCACGTTTTTTTTTTTTTTGCAAAATCCATTTTATAAACCTCAGGCCTACATTTCCTGACCCAATACTTGTGAGTCATTTTGCAGCCTATAATGTAAACATTGCTTGGCATAAGCTTAAATCCTCCAGTTTGCAAACTAAGATCTAAAAAATGTACCTTTCTGCTACTAGTCCTGTCTGAGCCAACTACTTATACTTCAGGCCTTCACAGAATAAAAAGGTCACTAGAAATTTTGAAGTGAATATCATTTGCCTGTTGCATTCTACTCTTGCTTTTTCATGCACATCCCTTCCCTAGAGCGTACATGAAACTCATTATACCTCATGAAGTCTTTTGTCCTGAAGCGCCTTTTGTACACGGTATGACCAGCTTACAATCTGATGCTGTCCTGTGCGATGACATTTCCTGTCGTATGTGATCTCTCCAGTATTTCATCACATACAAGTAGATGTTAAACATACCGAGTTCAGTTTAGAGCTGAGACAGAAAGAGAGACTGCATTCCTGCTGCAGTTGCCAAATCATTTTCTAAAGCATGCCTAAAATGAATTAGTGCTGGCAATTTCAAAGGGATTCAGCAATTAGTTTCTAATTTAAAAATAAAAGACAGACATTCACTTGGTGTCATACAAATTATTTGCTACAAGGCACGGTGGAAAAATAGCAGCATTACTATTGGTCTTACAACTGCCTGAGCATTGGAAACTAATGACACCTGAAGAAAATTAATTAAGTTATCAGAAACAAACAAGTGATTTGGGGAGAACATGAGAGGAATGCAGCTGACTCCGTGGGACAAACATCACAGAATCAATGTACTTCATACAGAGACATATATATAGCACCAACATCAGGAGGCCTGATAATGTATGATCATTACACAACCTTGTTCCGGCAAAAGTGTAAAATGATACTTATATAGTGAGAAGATGTATTCAGTATGTTAACATAAGGTAGAAATGCTCAATTCTGAAACTTGTGTGAGTCCTTGAATAGCAACACTGAATATGCAAAAATGGGGACTTACATATACTACGCCTGAGACAGCTGTATCTTAGTACATTTTCTCTGAAGTATGACATTCCTGGAGTTAAGTAGTAGAGGTGGGAGGGTGCAGCAATCCCCCTGCCCACACACACACACACACACACACACACACACACACACACACACACACACACACACACACACACACACACACTCACTCTGGAGGATGCATGGGAGCTTGCCCCCTGCAAAAAAAAAAATACTTTAGAGATTAACAGTAATTGTTGACATTTCCTGATCTTCTTTAGTTTTGATGTTACTTTTTTCATCATTCAGGGCTTTGCAATTATGATTCACAGAATTAAGGGACCTGTGACATAAAAGAAGAAATGGCATGGCAGAGGAATTTTGTGTGTGTGTCTGTGTTTGCACTATCAGTCCTAATAGGAAGGTTCTCTCCATGATGAACTTATACAATATATCCCTTTCTAGAGTCCAGCAGTACAGCATACATTTATGTAGCTTTATTTTACTAAAAATAGTTAAACATAAATGCAGTAATGCAAGGGGGTCACCAGTTATCTGTACAGTGTGAAACCTTTGCTGTTAAATAATAACATTTAATCAGAAGTTTATATTCTCCAATAAATCAGAGACTGTTTTATGCATCTGCCATGCTTTCTAAAAATATATCTCACTGTGATCCCAACTCTTTTCTGTCTAAATGCTTGCCCCTTGCTCCATTCTTTCTCACTTTTGACGTTGAAAGTTGTCTTGAGGAACTTCAGCACTGGAGCTATTCCCCTTTTCTCAGGGTATTTATATCAAGCATCGTAGCTATACCCCCTTCTTTCAAGTTGCACTCATACATGTATCTTTATCCTCTTACTGTGTATTCAGTCACACTTACAGAAAAGAACATTAAGTTAAATCCAGAATATATGGAAACAGCTGCCAAGCAAGCCTCTGTGAAATGGACATCTATAAACAGACTTTTTTTTTTCTGAAGTCATCCTTAATTTTTTATCCACATACACACATGTGATCTGGCTTTCATAGGTGTAAAAGCATCCTGCCCCCTATGTTCAGTATGGCACTGGGAACCACAGTGATTTATAAACATGAATCTGGGTAGTCTTCAGGAATACACATTCCCCATTCCATGGTCATTGTGGAATTGTATACAGGACTGCCTGGTACCAGAACTGTAGCCGGGTTTTCTGAAGTGGTGCCCACTCAGTTCAAAGTTGAGGGGAAAAAAGGTCTTCTCACAATTAAGGACCAAAAACAGTACTTGCCTTGTTACAGTTAAATTACTAGACAGTCAGCATTTCAGCACCGCTGTGACTGCAAATGCTGCAGCGGCATTCAGTTCTGAGTGACAGTACTGCACTCTTGCACCTTAGACACCTGCCAGTCATGGCTCATAACACTTGCATCAGGGGCAGCAGCTGCATCCTTGACTCCACTCCCATTATGCTTGGTACCCTTTAGTAGAAAATAGGAACAAAGCCCCTTTAAAAGTAGGTACATCAGCCAAAAACCTTGACATCTAATTAGCATAACATTTGAATACCATATAGCACATAACTCTTCTTGCTTCCAGTAGGAATGTGAGCTACTACTCAGAAACACATGGTTAAAAACAGTGACAAAAATGGGACAAAAATACAAGCACATTATCAAAGAGGTGAAGAATCCATAGATTTTCATTAACTGTATCACAAAATTCTCCCACATGAAATTATTTATGTTTTGCTTCTGAAAAGGGAGATGAAAGATGTGTGTTCTCTTACTTTAATGGTTTCAGTACTGTGTTGGCAATATAGTGTGGTTTTTCCCTGTAGCAGAAGGATTCAAAAGTCAAGTGAAATGAGTAGGATTCAGAAAATTGTTTGAAGGGTAAAGGAGTACATATTATTGTTATATTAAACTGTCCAGCTAAACCAAAAGCTGTTCTGTGTGGAAATAAGGTGCTGTTTGTGACGGTTTACCATCATGCTGGACCAGACTCGGTGAAACACTGCTTACATTGACCCACGTCCTCAAAAGTTGACATTGCCGAATCACATCTTGAATGCGACCATGGAACGGGCTTTAACATGGGTCAAGACAGGGAAGAGATTTGTTATTCGGCAATGTCGTGTTTGACATTGTCACCATTCGACCCCCTGCCTTTCGCTGACGTGGATTAATCCGAATCCACTTCAACAAAATGATAATAAACCATTTGTGACAGGCATATTCTGCTTAGCATTTTTATTTTAGTGGGAGATTCTTTAAAAGTATTGAATCATACATGAAATATTTTGGTTTATAAATAAAACAACAACCCAGCTCTTATCCAACAGTAAGTCAATCATTAGTTGGCCCATGCTAATGAACTTTCCATTTTCTCATGATGGATCGAGAAGTATGGAATAGCAATAAATATTCCATTACCAACCTTACTCTGTGGGTGCTACTATACAGACTTTTCTCTTACACAAAGCCCCCACAGAACTTAAGGGGGTTATGTAACAAGACTCTATGGTAAGATAGAGGAGCCATTTTCTGTGTACATCATTTTGAGGCCCTCAGAGACATTGGGGGTAGACAAACAGATGTGTCAGGGTCATGTGCTTGAAGCTTTGTACTGGGCTGAATCACACTTCCCCAGCTATCACTGTTACCAGGATTTGCCCTTGTCCCAAGATGCAGTGACTTTACAGTCAGTAAGTTCAGATGTACAAAGGGGGCATGACAAAGGTTTCCTCCCTGCAAAAAATAAACACAGGCATTGATCATTTTACTCAATCCAGATGGTTTTCAACAAAAATGATTTAAACCTCAGCTAAACTGGCTTTGGGCAGCACAAGAAGCCTAACCTACCTTATTCTATACCTCTAGTTAGACAACCCAGTATATTTGAATATCTTTCAGTGGTCCATGTACAGACAACAGCTGGCACTCTAGGTCATAATCTGAGTGGCTGTTAATTCATCAATGCCTTGCAGAAGAACATAACGCTGCTTAATCCATTGAATGTCAGCTGCTGTACATCACAATAAGATTTCATTAAATTACATTTGCTTGGTAGAAAAAGAATAAAATATGCCTATTCACTCTGTCATTTTAAGTACATATAATTTCTACCTTCAAAAACACTAGTGCCGGAAACAAATAAAATGAAAATAAAACACCGGGAAACAACCAAAAACAAGAGAATTTAATGACCAAAAAACATTTAACAATAAACGCTTTCATCCAGATAAGACTTCTTCAGACTGAGTAATGCTACAAAAAACCTCTAACAATTAAATACATAATCAATTAAAACTACATGACTACCAATTAATGCTTTAATCCCTTTCTTTTAAGGAAGGCTACAAAATCTTCCCTGTCATTTAACCCAGGTGGATGATAAGCATTCAGTCTCACTTGCCAATCATATTCGAACCACCCAAGTTCATCTTCAGCATTGCATTTTTTGTGATAACATAAGACTTCATCCAAAACAGATGTACAAAATAACTCCTATTTGCATTGAGAGTATGCACCCCAAGAAAACCAAAATTAATATTGTAAAGGAGCAACTAATGAGGGTACATGAGTTGACTGACAAAGGTGTGGGTTTTTATAAAGAGAGTGGCAGCTTATGCAATAAATTTATAAGTAGAGGGTATCCTAAGGATATAGTTATGGAGAAATACAATGAAATTGATGAGAGAAGGAAAAGTGACGTACAAAAAAATGTTGGTAATAAAGAGGTGGATTATAAAACTTCTATGCAAGTAAATATCCTGGATACCCAGGCTATAAAAATATTATTTTAGCCAACTGGAGTTTGTTAAAATGTAATTCTGACATCTTAAAAGTAGTATGGGAATCCCCTGTGTTTCTACAAAAGAAGGGGAAAAGTTTTAAAAATCTATTTCAAAGTAAATTAAATCCCCCACAAAGTGCACCAACTGTGGTATGTATAAGTGTTATAATTGCAACTTATGTAACTTCCTATTGATGGATGTTAAAGAAATTAATGTCAGTGGTTATAAGGTACAGTTTAAAGGTAGATATACTTGCAGGTCTAAATTTGTAGTTTACCTAGTGTTATGTATGTCATGCAACTCATTTTATGTGGGGCGTACTACTAGGGAATTAAACAGAAGAATGTATGAGCATAGATATGCTGTGATTATTGGAGATGAGAAAAATGCATTGGGGAAGCATATAGTAAACCAGTGTAAAATAGATTTTAAGTTTTGTGTTTTGGATGAAGTCTTATGTTATGACAAAAATGTAATGTTAAAAGATGAACTTGGGTGGTTGGAATATGATTGGCAAGTGAGATTGAATGCTTCCCATCCACCTGGGTTAAATAATGGGGAAGATTTTGTAGCCTTCCTTAAAAGAAAGGGATTAAAGCATTAATTGATAGTCATGTGGTTTTAATTGATTATGTATTTAATTGTTAGAGATTTTTTGTAACATTAGTCAGTCTGAAGAAGTCTTATCTGGATGAAAGCACTTACTGTTTAATGTTTCTTGGTCATTACATTCTCTTGTTTTGGTTATTTCCTGGTGTTTTATTTTCATAACTTCTACCTTCCCTGAATCTATACCTCCCCTTTACCCCTTTCTTCACTTGTCCCACACCCATGGTGGATTACTTTCCCACCAGTAGATCCATCTGATGGCTCCGTAACCCCCTCCATGAAGAAGTACTTTGAGATCCAGAAGACATTTGGCCCATACAGAGTCATTATGCTTTTATAATTCTAAACTAGCATATCGTTTCATAGCAGTTATTCCCTTATACCCATCTCCATTTTTTTAAAAACATCAACATTTTATCAGAACTGCATTTAGTAAATCCTGCATCACAGACATTATTTTGAATGAAATTCCTATAAGCACTTACATGTTGCACTGGTTTTATTTAAAAAGGCAGATTGTAACTAGGCCAGGGTGATGGGGTCAGCTGCCCAGAAACAAGCTGCTAAAGGCTGCAATTGGAAGATGCCAGTGGTGTGTGAGTGTACTACTTGCATTGGTTTATGAAGCCAAAAACATATTACAACTCATAAATGAATATTAATACTGTATTTGTGGTCATGGGTAAAGTGCTGACGTTTTTATCATGTGGTGATTCAACTTTAGCAAGTTGCATGTTACATTTATAGCAATCAGCTACAGCTTCAAAGCAGAATAGTGACGTAGCTAGAATTCTATAAAACGGTAACAGAACTTCTCTAGATGTTTGATGGGTTTTTTTCCTGATATTAACAAATAAGAGGTGGCACAGTAGACAGTGTTTTCATCTCACAGCAAGAGGGTCCCCAGTCTGATTCCTGATTGAGTTGCCTTCTGTGCGGAATTTAAACGTCCTGCCTGTGTTCGAGTCTGTTTCCTCTGGGTGCTCCGGTTTCCTCTCATGTTACAAAGACATGGAGAAGATGGATTGTACACTCCAAATTGGCTATAGGTGTGAGTTTGCATGCGAGTGTGTGTTGCATAAGAACTACCACAGCAGGGCTAGACACTTGATGGTGTAAACCTTGGCTCTAGCCATCTGATCATTATGATTTTTATCTTATTTACTTATTTCAGATTCACAATAATTTTCTTGAGCTTCACAGCTATGGGTTGTCTCTAGCCACCTTCTTATTATGTCAGTATTAGAAATCAAACATGAGTTACACACACAAGTGAAGTAGTCCTGTGTTTATATATCAAAGGGGCTACTTGTAGCAGAAAATAACACATATCTGGTCCGTTATAGTATTGTTATCTCTTTAATGTACTATTATAGCAATAACCCACGCCTGGGTGTGGGTAATACGGGATTTAACCACGGTTGGCGTGGTTTGGTCCCGAGGGCGAAGCCCGAGGGACCAAACAAAGACAACCGTGGTTAAATCCCGCATTACCCACACCCAGAAGTGGGTTATTATATATAATGACATTATTTAAGAAAAGAAATAATTACTTTTCTTAAATAATGGCATTGTATAATGCCTCTTTGCTGCCCTTCCGCAGCTGTCTGGTATTCCGCGGCAGTTCTGATGTACTGCGCATGCCTACGCAGTACATCAGAGCTGTGGGCAAAAGCAACGGAGAACGCAAGATCTCCGTTGCTTTTTACTGTCTCTCTATGTTAAATGGGTTTAACATAGCGAGACAGCTTTAAAATAAGCAACAGAGATCTCCGTTGCTTATTTTAAAGCTGCCTCGCTATGTTAAACCCATTTAACAGCGAGACAGGTTTTAAAAGCAATGGAGATCGCAAGATCTCCGTTTACACTGTGTCGCTATGTTAAAGGAGTTTAACATAGCGAGACAGCTTTAAAAAAAGCAACGGAGATCTGCGTTGCTTTTTTTAAACCTGTGTCGCTATGTTAAACTCTTTTAACATAGCGAGACAGTGTTTTATAGTAACGGAAAAAGTCTGGGCGACTGGACCTTTTTCCGTTAGTATGTTGAGGGATTTACAACGGGCACGCTGGCTGGGCTGGCCAATCAGCGTGCACGTTTTAGAGGAAGAATTGTATAATCCAAAATATTTTGTTTGTATTGATAGGCCAGTACTTTAATCATGTTATCAGCAAAAAGAAAATGTTATATTTATGGCACTCTCTCTCTCTCTCTAGTTCTTTCTATTCATAGCTGCATTCATAATTTCAAATATATTTACAGTTAGTAGCTAACAATTTAGAAAGTTGTGCTAATTGTCTACTTTATTCAAGACCTTTGATAAAGACTGTTTCTTATGTATGAACAATGTTTGCACATGCAAATAAATTCTCAAATCGAAGGAATCCCACATTATCCTAAACAGAATAGAAAAGGGATTTCTAATGCTCTAAAAATCTTCAAATTTTTAAGATATCAAATGAAATATCTGATCTTCTAAAAGAAATAGAGGAAACCTCCTTATAGATCCATCAGCAAATACTAGGTTATCAGTCTGCAGACAGTTACAAGTCTAGATAACAATCAGAAGTTAGAATCAAACCTTATATATTTGATGAAAACACCTTAACCATTGTGCCAACCCCTTCCTCCTAAAGGATGGCACACTTTATTGGTACTAACTACTTCCTGTGATCCTAAAGGTAAATAATGATCTTAACAGGAAGACACTGACTGGGGTGCCTTCTGTGCGGAGTCTGCATGTCCTAGCTGTGGTCGCGTGTGTTTCCTCCGGGTGCTCCGGTTTCCTCCCAAATCCCAAAGACATGCTGTAGGTGGATTGGACACTCTAAATTGGCCCTAGGTGCGAGTGTGTGTGTGTGCCTTCTGTGGAAGGTTGGGCGCCGGGCTGGCAACTCAACACCATAAAAACTCCACTGCCAATCATGAGCGGACATGTGATCCGCTGTGACAACCCCTAATCGGGAAAAGCCGATAGAAGAAGAAGAAGAACAGGAAGACACTGTACACATTGTATGGCCAAGCTATATCTAGCCCAAGCCAGCATAATCATAAATATGACAATACGTTTGAGTAATTTATGGCTGTAAGAAATATGCGAAAATACTTTCTCTTTAGGGTTCCTGAAATGCCAATAATCTATTATTTACTCACCCCTCAGACAGGTAATAGACCATACCTATATAAATTCATATTATGCTTATGAAACAGACAAGATGGAGATGGAATAATATTCTGCTATAACTATAGAATTATGCCTTAAGATGTGTGATCACATGATATGTTGTTAAGAAATTATGTTTCTTAAATCTGGCATATGCAGATGGACTAGCCACTACTGTCAAGCAACTTTTCAGTTTTGTTCTGCTCAGACTCTGCCCTCTTGCTTCACCTGTTTTGGTCTACACATAATAATTACTAACTACCTGTTATGTCAATGTTTATATACATTGTTTCTCAGCTGCAGTACACAGCTTGTATTATGCCACACTCACTTAGGGTAATGAGGCAGAAAGGAAAAGGGCCCTCTGAGCTGCATGAAGCTATCTGCCTAAAGCTGCATGCAGCTGGATGCTAAGTTAATTAATCCAAGCAGAGTTATCATTCCACCCATGGAGACAGTCATGCCTGCCTGGGTTTACCTAGTTAAAAAAGGCTAAATAACTATATTACTTTGATGACCCCTGTAATATTTACTGAACAAAAAAAAATCATCAATCTACGACCAGTTGCTGTGTGACCAGCATGCTTTGTTCACTAGACATCACATAGTAAGATGTGCAGCATGACCTTTAACCTTATAGAGACTGTTAATATATACTGTATTTCTGCTACAGTAGCTCTTATGGGTTCATACCCAGTCACACTTTCCTGGTAAAAAAATGTCAAATAAATAAAAATACTTACCTTCTCCAGTGAAATTCTAAATATTACTTATTAGTGAAACAACACAACTGTTCTGAAATTTAAACATTTGCAATTTCTAAGAATATTCGGCTCAAAGTATTGGTATTATGCATATATTCAGCTGCTGAAACATTTCTCCAAAGTCTGTATTAAACCCTTCTACCACTACTTTAACATACTGCATTACATCACCTAATGCATTAATTACCAAACAATCATTGCTAGTCCAGAAGATCAAGGTTATGAGCTGATAATGAGATGCTTCCTTTGGGCCAGGGTTAGATATGCTCGGCCTGCATTTGCCTAATTGTGAGACTCTGGGCAAGTCATTTAAACAGTGCTCTTGAGCTTATTCCAAAAAGTTCCATGTGGATCAGTGCTCTATCTTGGTTAACAAAGACAAATAAATAAATAGAATACTAGTCCTTGTAACATACCACTTATTTATATCTTGTCTTCCCAATTTAGTCTATGAGCAGGACTGTACTACATTTATTTCCAAATTCAAATGGATGCATTGAACCTGTTACAGGTGAAACTTCAGTGACAGTTTCAGATAGCAACTGTGAATCCTGTGTTCCTCAATGACAGGGGCGACAGGTGTTGACTGAAGTTTCTTTCTGTGCATAAGCTCTTGGCTAGGCTTGTAAAGCCCCCTGGGCTATTAGCCTGTTAACCTCCTATAATCCATACATCAAGTAATACATTTTCTGAAGAAAAAAAAATCTCAGGTCTTTTTATTTGCTGAACAGGTAAACCAATAAGGCTCAATTGCCATCTTTCAGAGGCAACCAAGAAGCACCATCTAGTTAAGTGACCATCACAGTACACAAACAGAAACTGACAGAATCAAACTGATTACTAGCAGGTGAAGCTTGTTAGTAGCTCATAGCCTTAATCCTGTGTACTGAATGGGCAGACATCCCTGTTAGGTACTTGGATTTCTCCCATATACAAAACACAGAGCTGGATGTTGCCACAAATCATTTTGAATGCTAGTATTTCTTTCCTTGTATACATTTTGTAATTGTCTTTATACCTTTAATTGCTTCATTCAAAAGTCATGAATAAAAGATGAGAATCCGCAAAACAGTCTGTTTATTTCAATTATTCCTTCAGAAGACAATTGTAATTTCTTTAACCATGTTTTTGCTGAAGTGCAAAATCAATTCTAACTGTACTCATACAGATATTTATCCCTACTTGTTTGCCATAAAATTACATTTGTTTATGAGTGACAGTCATATTTTAAGCAAAAACAGGGATTTCACTGAAAACCAGAGAGAGATGAGACCTGTGATTGCATGCCAACATAGAATTTCTGAACAAATAGCATCTCTTTTCATTTGTTGTCATTTTGAATCCTGTTCTCATGAGTTGGCATGTTATTGAATTCTGCAATTGTGACTTCATTCAGTAGTTCATTAACAGTTGCACTAAAGAGTGCCCTCCCCCTTGCAGTGGAGTGTTACAACACTCAGTTGCAGCAATGCAGTCATCTTTTCACTAGTCCTTGCCATTTTATTGCATTTGAGGA
This sequence comes from Protopterus annectens, assembly GCF_019279795.1. Lineage (NCBI taxonomy): Eukaryota > Metazoa > Chordata > Ceratodontiformes > Protopteridae > Protopterus > Protopterus annectens. The sequence continues at coordinate 198,735,476 of NC_056750.1, forward strand.
AGTTTGTACAGTCACTTCTACTTGAGTACTCAGCTAAGCATATCACGGACTGAATGTTACATGCTAAAACTTCAAACTGTCAATGAAACACTGAAATTCTGAACTAACGATGTGGTCTGTTGTCTAAAATCACACTGGCTATATCTTTCCTTGTGAACATTGACTCCAGTACAGTGGGGGTGGGAGATGGCGTAAAGATTAAGTGTTTACCTTGCAAACATAAGGCGCTGGGTTTGATTCTCAAATGGTCTATTTGGCTAGGCTTACAATGACCCACAAGAGCAGTTAGCCTAGTACTAAAGTATGAATGTATAAATCGTGTAATGATACACTAACTCAGTTTCTTTTAGTTTCATGAGCACTGGAAATATAAAATGACAATCTATACACATACTAAGTATGCAGAAACTTGGGATAGATAACATCTATTTCATCTTTGTTTCTTATTAGTCCTAGCACTGCATGCAGATGTAACAGTTCTCAAGGATTATGTTGCACACATTACACAGCAACATAATATGTTGTATGAACTGGCATCTCTGTAAATAAAGCCTCTAATGATTTTTTTTTCATTTGACAACACACAAATTGGAGTTCCAGATTTCACCTAATATATGTTATCTATTTTTAAAAAGGGCTATTTAAAAATGGGCCCAGATTTATAGATTTTGCTTCTTGAGTGACCTAAGGCATTGCCTTTTACCACCATTCATCCTTTCATCACAACTCTCCATAGAAACTTCATTTCAGAACCCTTTTCAGTCATCCTTTTAAAATGTAAGGTTTTGTTCTGAGATTGGAAGATGAGCTCTAATTTTATTAAGCTCTTATTCATCTTCCAAAACATGTCCATTCTCTTCATCTTGGTATGAATAACATAGCGTAACTACTTTTTTGTTGTTGTGTCTTTCGGCTTTTCCCGGTTAGGGGTCGCCACAGTGGAACTCCGGTCCGCTAATGATTGGCAGTAGATTTTTACGTGCCGAGTTGCCGGCCCTGACGCACAACCTTCAACAAAGGTACGCCCATTCACGCATGTCTCCACACAGAAGACGCTCTAGCTGAGAATCGAACAGGACAATGTCTTACTGTGAGGCGACAATGCTACCACAGCACCACTACCGCAAATACCATGCTTGTTTATTCTACTAGCTCATATGTAACCACAAGACTATAATTTTGAAAATATAAGCACATCCCCTGAAACTAGTAGAATTTATCATATCCATAAGCAATGGAAAATACCTCCTTTTCTTTTTGCGGTAATCATGATATACAAGCTACAGGTGTAGCACATTGCAGCATGATAGAGCCTATGTTATTAGCATCTGACAACAGTGACAAGGATTTGTTCACATTTTAGAATTTAGTATAGGTGCTTTTTTTGCCACTTTTTAAGCATTTCAGAGCTGTCCTGCTGGTCAGCATCCCAGTGCCTTACTTTTTTATTTTCAGCAGCTTCCCTAGATGCATATTGAACAGCATCCATTTTCATTAACACAAAGCTTTCATTAATACAAATTTCTTTGTTGACAGCATTTCACTGAAAACAAAATTCAACAGTAGTATAATTTGAACTTTCTTCAGAAATGCAATGAAGTAGAGTTAATTATGTAGAATAAATGGAATGGATGCACAAATGCCATGCCATTCCCTTTTATCATATACTATTCTTATTTCTTAATGATTTCAACACTGCTGATAGTGAAGTGCTATCAATGAAGTAATTTGTAAAGAACTCTTTTACACTCAAGTTCAGGCTCAAGTGTATTTGGGTATTTAATACTTAAGTATAATAGAATAAAAACAAACTATAAAAAATAAATAGTAAAATACTAATATAAATTGCTGAAGGATGGTGTTACTCCTTATGCGAGCCCAAATAAGTATATCTTTGAATACTGTTTGAAAACAGACTACATTGGGAACATCCCCAGCCACAGTGATAAGAGGTTTCAAAATTGGGGGCCCCTAAAAAAGTTAAAGAATGATCACTAGAAGATTTAAGCCAAGCTTATGTAACTTTCTACAGCCCCAAGGTTGAAACGCATAGGACATGAACAGGATGATACCAAGCCAATATTTAAATACTTAGGAAGTTGTACAGACTTCAGCCAAATTTGAAATAAACTTAAGACATTACATCAAGCTCATAAATGCCATTTAGATGTGCTTATCCCCAGATGAAAAAAAAATTGAACTGTAGCTGGTAACCTTTTCCTAATCAGGTCTAAGAACTTCTGCAGTAGGCACATGACACGTGCATCTTATTTCTACAGTTCAGGTCTTGCTCTTCTGATAGGCGTTTGTATTAATCAGTCTATAGTTACGATCTTCATCCATGTCATTATTGACCAGGATGTCACCAGTAAAGGTTAGTAGTACCATCTAGATTTTTTGTCAGTCTTGTTGCAGATCTCTAGAGCATTTCAGGAGTAAATGAAACCCGAAAGTATGCATTTTAAACATGCACTGTCTGGAACTATTGTCATCAGTTTTATCTTTCCAGAAACCTTGATTAATATGGAAAACAACAAAAGAAGTGACACGACCAGTCAACATAAAACTTTAATATCCACAAAGCTTTCAGTAAAACTGCTTTTCATCAGTGTAAGAAATGTTTACAAATACAATGGACTCCAATAAATACTCTAAACAATCGTTCACTAATCACACACAAAAAACAACCAACAATTAACCTAATACTAATTAAAATAAAGCATTTATACTAATGCAATGAACACCTAAAAATATATTTAACAATTCCTATAACATATTCTTTTTACAGCCTGTTACACTTCAACTTTAACACTGGCTTAAAGTTAACAGTAGCATTTAAGCCAGGTGCTTAGTCAGCTCTTAATATTGAAATCCATTTATATTCCACAAATTCCCCTTGTGTGATTATATCTCCACCTCTAGGTGAAAGATTAACCTTTTGATTCACTCTGAATTTAAAAGTATACTCCCTGTCATACTTGTACGTTTGTACAGTGCATATGTACTAACAACACTCCTAATAACAGATAAATGTGCACATATCTGCTCCTTTAATTTTCTATTACTTTTTCCTATATAGAATGCTATACATTTTGAACATGTAGCTAAATAAACTGAAGGAATTTAATAAAAAAAAACTACACTTTTTTTTACCATGTAGGCATTGCGCAATGCTGCTTACATGAAAGTAAGCAGGTTTTAGATTCAGTAAACACTAAGGAGAGGTACGCACGCATGCTCCAACACGGGAAGTTCCACGGCATGCAAATCACCTTATAAGCAGGTGAGTCTCATGCAAATGAGTCAGGTAGAGCAATCCAGCAAGCAGAGAGCCAGCTCTTCAAACCCCCTGTCAGTGTCCGTAGTGTACATGGAAAAATTCCGTGTACAGGAGTGTAGACAGACAAAAGGGGCTGTAAAAATGTAGCTATATGGACAGAAATGGCATACCACATACAGATATGAGTGAAACTATCCTCCTGTGTGTCTGAAAAATTACGAGAAATAAGTAAAATTATTATTTTTTTTAGTAATCTGGGTGTGTTTGCATGGTGCGCCACAGTGCGAAAACATGCTTTATATAAAAAAAAACTTGGAAAAAACTAAAATTAATATTATGTGACACAAATGTATTACAGAACCTTGCCTGGAGAATCTACAATGGTGCATTGGTATTGCTGCTAATGTGGTAAGGCTAGGAAGTGTGTAGTTTCCAGGCTGTGAGCACAGATCCCCATGCAAATGAGATGGAGTTACTGAATCGCATAAAGGGATAATTGTGTCCGCATATCACCTTCATGTAGGCAGAGAACCATATTGGTGTTTACACAGAAGGTAGATGATATCGGGTGAGGGTGTGTCCAATGACTTCTAAGCTTATTTGAGCTTAGCTGTGCCTGTATGCACGGTGGATGCCATGCTACCACATGCTACTGAGCACATATCTTTTCTCCTCACCTCTGAGGTGTGGGCCAGCAACATGCAACACTTCTACCATGTAGCACACTACCCTGAGGTACTGGGTGTCATAGATTGCACTCATGTACACATCAAGTCATCACCGGGTGAGAAGAGTGGAATCTACATCAACCGCCAGGTCATGTGCAATGCCAGTGGATCATGAATGTGTGTGCTGGCAGCCCTGGCAGTTATCATGACTCCCATATCTGGCACACATCACAGCTGTACCAGATCTTTGCTAGGGGGCCATCCCACATGATCATTTACTGGGGGGATGCTGGCTACTCCCTGGAAACGTGGATGATAACACCCATCAGAAATGAACATACACCCATGGAAGAATGCCATAATAAGGAACACGCACAAACTAGGAACATCATAGATCATGTGTTTTGGCTTCTGAAGGCATGGTTTTGGTGCCTTGGTATATCTGGTGGAGCCCTGCAGTACTCTACAGCTACATGTGCACATATGTTCACAGTATGTGCCATGCTACAAAATATGATCCTGCGGAAACAGCTGCAGCAGGATCAGCTAAGGAAAGGGATACACAGCCCCCCACCACTGCCTGGGTCACCACAACTGCAGTCACAATAGGACTTGGAGGAGGAACCCCCTGATTATGTTCCTATAGGCAGACATAGGCATGCCCAGTATGCCCTGGCTTTGGCTAAGAGACAACACATAGCACATTCACTGAAATCCTAGGGCCCTAGGGATGGATGCCTTTCTCCTACTCACATACATATAGCAAAAGTGTTGATGCTAGGCAATCCACACAACCTGTACCTATCCATTTATTGGCTGTGTACTGCTTTCATCACACAGTGTCAGCCCTGAACTACAGTTCTGTCAACTGCTGCATTCACAAAGTAAGTCACTAACCTACACACTACTTGTAAGGATTACTACATATGGTATCATATGTATGGATTTGCTGCATGCATGCAAAGAAATACAGTGGGCTATGTGGACAGAAGTAACATCCACATGGGACTACAGATACCCAGCCCAACAGTATGTGTTCCCTAATAATTACTAAGCCTCATGGTTGGAATATTCACTACATCAGTCAAGGGAGATGTTAAACAGTGGGGTCACATGATATCTGGACTACTGTCTATCTCAGCAGATCATGTGCTGCTGTTCCCCCCACCCCCAACACAGCACTATTCCCATATAACTGTTTTAATGCTAAGTCAGCAAGGGTATATCAGCAGACCAGGCAATTTCAGCGCTGTAACATAGAACTCTATCACACATTGTATATCACAAGTAAAACAGGAATAACAACGTACATATTTATGCTGGTGATTGTGTGATGAATGACTCCTTGCTGTCTGGCAGCCTGTGTGGCTCAGTGGACTAGGGAAGTTAGCATGGGTGATGGTGTTGATGGTTCAAATCTGGAAGTATCCACATCTTTTGCATGTGAGGTATCATTATGTTGATGTTTTTACAGGCTGTCAAGTCTGTGTGTGGGTAACATTATGCACCTCAGTCACATATTAAGTACAGCAAACAGCTGGGGAATGCCGTAGACATTTTGAGTGCAGTGCAGTACTGCAGAAACAGGGACAGATGTCAGTGCCTGTAACACACAAAATCACAGACTGGAGTACAGCTAGGTATGGCCTGGAGTCACTTTAAATACTGGCAGTCCCACTGGGCATGCCCAAACACTTAGTTAAAATGAGTGCAATTCTGTTGCCCCTTCATCAAAATGTCCTGTTAAATGAGTGCAATTCTGTTGCCCCTTCATCAAAATGTCCTGTTATGTAGAGATATGTCTATACATACAGACATATACATATATGTCACTAGCTCTCTCCCACATACATAGTATATCTATCTCTATGTAGTGTCAAATAGATATATACTGATATACATAGCTATATATATTAAAATGACAGGTAGACTCTCCCCATATATCTACATAACACACATACATATACATACATGCAGCTACATTTATATACATATCCCTGTTATATACATAAATATGTGTGTGGATGTCTGCATTGTCCTATATACCCTAATAATGGTGAATAAATCTGCACTATCACACATCCATACTGTTTATTTATTTATTTATTTATTTTACATTTGTTAACCGGGGGTGTCTGACTGAGCTGAAAAGGCCCTTTTTCAGCAGAGGCCCAGGGAGAAAAGCTCCACAAAGAAAAATTACAGAAACATTTAGTTATTTAGACATGATCAGTATACACACAAATTACAGGAGACATATTTTTACAGTGGTATGCGGCACATAAACAGTTACAGTGGAGTTACTGTTGCTCAAAGGATCCAAATTAAGGCCGCAACAGTACATAATCCACTTACCTACAGAAACCTATGTCTGCTGGATGTCACCACATAGACAGACACAGGTGAGCAGGTGGTGTAATGTATAATGCTGATAACGCACGCATGGACAGGGCACATTGTTCCTGCACAGAGACTGGCCTATCTAATTGCAATCAGCCACATATGGCCATACTGGTTACTGTATACACATAGCTAAGATAATAACAGTGATCTCACTGCTAGGATACTAGATGCAGGTAAGAGTACAAAGCAATATCACTCTGTAGGCCACAGATGCTGTTCAACACAAGCTTATTTTGTGCAATGCTCAAGTACTGTGCCTACAATCACATATACAACAGACTTGACCTGTGGCATGTGCGATACATAATGTGATCTATAGCGTGTAAGACTAGATAGGTAGGGGTTCTAATCTCACTCCAGGCTACTTGGTGTGTGTGTGTGTGTGTGTGTGTGTGTGTGTGTGTGTGTGTGTGTGTGTGTGTGTGTGTGTATCCACCTGCAAAACAAGTGGCATGCCCTCATGGGCTATCCACCTACAATGGTTATGCACTTTTTGGCCCTGTAACTTGCTGCTGGCTTCCAAACTGCCCTTTTCTACAAGGTTGATGACATCCACCTTAAGACTGCCAGCTGACTGTTGTATCAGACTTAAGCAGTGGCATGTGCGATAAGTACTGTAATCTATAGTATGTAAGTATGTAAGACTAGATAGGTAGGGGTTCTAATCTCATGCCAGGCTACTTGGTGAGTGTGTATGTCCATATGGCATAAATGTGATCACCTTGGTAACTTAGAAATAGGTAGGGTTTTAAAGTATTTTACTTGTGGCGTGTAATGCAGCCCCCCCCAAAGGACTGGCCACAACAAGGCCTGCTGATGTCATCAAGCATATGTCCTAAACTGACAGTACTAGCAGATGAAGTGTGTTGCATGCATCACATAATGTGATCTGTACTGTGTATCAGTACACAGGTAAGTGTTCTCATCTACATACAGCCAACTTGCACTACATGTGTGCCTTAGTGTGTCCTACATGCAGATTGGAAGTGGTGCTAGCCTCATTGTAGCCATGTTTGTGTGTGAGCCTGTTACAGCATTTTACAACATGTCATGGAACCATGGGGCGTTTGAACTTCACTAACATAATGGCCATACAGCCCTCACAATCACAGACATCTTTATACCCATAGTTACATGATCAGCACATACTGCCCTGGTCCATGAGGGCCACAGGCAGATACCCTGTGTTGAGATGACAGTTGCCGAGCCAGTCATACAGTTGGCATGTGCTGAGGTGCACTAAGGTGCTCTGTGTGCCATTAGGCAGCATTCTATTTCAAGGGTGTGTTTAAGTCTGCTAGACAAATCTCTACCACAAGCATGTAGTACTAACGTCACATATGAAGTTACTGTCCTTATAGTAAGTTATCCATCTACTATGCCTCCTAAGACAGGCAGCATATGCTGTCAAGCAGGGTCATGCATTGCCCTGTATGCAAGGACCGGATCACCTCTGAGTAGTCTATATGCCACAAGAGACAATAACACTTATTACAGACTATCCCCATTGAACACATACTGAAGACATGAAGTGTCCTTGTGAGGGAATACACTGTTGTGTGCAATTGCCAGTATTGCTTGGAAAGGTACAACAAATGGCCACTGCACTCAGATATTGGTATGTTGAGGAAAGAGTACTTGGAGATTATGAGTATGTCACTTACAGGCGACTGTGGCCTCAGCTATGCCATATGATTCCTGCCATACCACTGCAGAGACATGGTGATCTGAGGCACATTAGGTGTAAACCTGTGTGGCCAGGTCTATGTGCCCAGTTCTTTCACCTCTGTGTATGTACATCACATGTTGTGACTGATATGTTACTTACCAGCTACATCGGTCTAACTGATGGAAATTATACTATATATATATATATATATATATATATATATATATATATATATATATATATATATATATCATGGAGTTTATGGCCATTAGTATGTCAACAGGCATGTATTCACAATATCCTCTTGCAGGATAGTGACATACCACAAGGACCGTATGAACGCTCACAATTTGCAGGCATCAGCCAACATTGTTAGCCACAGTAAATCAGTAGTCACGTGTATTGTGGTTAAATGGAGTCCAAGCAGTAGAGGACCCAGGACTGCGCACTGTTGAGCACTGCTGCTTACAGATCAGCTATTGCAAGTGGATGTCCCTATGTTGTGTATGTGTGCCATCAATGGCCCACTTAGTGACCCCTACAATGACAGTATTGTGGATGCCTAAGTGGGTGCTTTGTAAATGGTGCTTGAATGGGGATATAGTTAGATGGCTTGGCAGACTCTAGGGGGTTCTATGCCCTGATGTACTCTCACCCAGATCCTTGGTGACTGCCTCAGAAATGTCCACCACATGTAACAATCATGGTCTCCCCATCACACATCCTAACTGTGTACAGTAAATCTGTGTAAATCACATATATGTCTGCTGATGAGCTCCATGATGATTGCCCCATATGGGCATAAAGATATTGATACTTACACAAAGAGATGTATACTTATATTGGTCAGTGGATGCACCACCTCTGTGCAAGAGTATCACAGTTGCCGTTGTCCACTCAGCTGGTGTGCAACTAGTGGTGACAGTATCATTGCTGCCAGTGGTGTCAGTATGCCTGCAGTTAGTAATCCTTGTCGGATCACATGTGGGATGCAGCCTGAAATGTTAGCATGTGCAATAGATGCTGTGTAGCTTCCAATGAGAGGCCAGTTACAAACTGCTCTGCAAATATGGAAGTTATGGGACAGGTTGTAAGAATGTCATATGTCACATGTGGTAGGGACAATGGAGTGTAGTTGATGCACACAGTCTGTGAGTAGAGGTTAGGTATGAGTACAGACCCATCATATGTAGCAGCATGACGTACGAGGTCACCAACAATCTCGGCCTGTCCTTTGAGGTCATACATGTAACACTGTGGGTTGTGGTTCGGTTTTGTGTGGCTGGCTAGTTTTGTTACTTACCATGTCTACATAACATCACAACACTATGTGCTTATTTTAGCTGTGGAGGTAATGCCTCCATGTTAGTGGGGGGCACCCTCACCCCAACCATCACACAGCACTGTCCACCTGTTATTGTACAGCCTGCTAATTGCAGAGTGCCAACAGTCAGGTTTGCTGAGCCATGATGAGCCTGTGTCCCTCCTGTCACATATAGCCGAGTTCATGCAGTTGTAATGCTGCTGAAATAATGCCTGGCTGTAGTGCTCTGCATACTTGCCTGTCCCATATAAAGGCGGAGGTGTAGCCACACTGTCAACCATCCCACAGGAAGTAAGAAATGGCTTTCTTGACATATATGTCTGTATTGTTTACAAGGGGGGCTATGTGCCAGTAGTTCTAAGAAGACCAATCTGTGGCCAGATCCCACCAAGGAGGACCTCACACTGGGGGGGGGGCTATACTGGTCACCCATATCGGCAAACACATGATGCAATATGTTGGTTCCCTGTGTGGGGATGTCATGGCACTGCTTCAGGGCTTTGTATGTAAGAACCAAGACCATCCTATGGGCAAGTGAGCTGCAGCATGACTAAGCAACACAGTGTGTACATATTACACTTCCCTCATGTGTTTGTCGGTGCTCTGTAAAGACACCTTGCATGACTCTCTTCCTGTAACATGCTGGAAGTGACTACAATACTTACTTGCACAGAGGACAACTAGCATGTAGTGCCAAGCAGTGTCCCCATATCTCTGAGTCATGTCACCCGAAATGCCACAATAGGAGTTAGCATGGATATGAGCACTAACACTATCATACACCTACTGACACTGGACCAAACACTGTTACTTTTGCTTAAGCCCAGATCATGCCTACCAAGTGTAACCAGCAGACCCTACTGACTGTTAAACTATGCAATGGATGTAGGACATATGTCTCACTCCACCAACCATGGCTTGACAAGGTGTATGACAATATTAGGCCAGCAGGCCTGGCTGGACACTGTGTATATCATGTATACAGTGTTATGTCAGGTGGTGGATAGGTAAGTGTTTGACAGTCTGGGAAGATAGCATTGGGAGACCTATGCTGCAATGACTCCAGTCACCAGTGGAGTTCACCATCCTCCATTATTGGTGTATCCCATCTACCTATTCTCTCTCCATGGTCAGTGGCCTCTGACTGAGTACATTAGCAGGTGATGGCATATTGGCAGCTGTTACAGAATCCCACACAGAATCAACAGTTATCCAGGATGGTCCAAGATACAGTCAGTAGTTCTCTGAGCCACTGACAAAGATTAAATGTCAATGACTGCACAATACTATCCTGTAAGAAATTATCCATCTCTGCAAAATATTGTAGTGTCTGCACACCACTAACAGTTGAGCCATGGAGTTAGGGATACAGAGTAATGTAGCCTTTGACTTTCACTGGTCGGTAAGATGTGGGGATGGATTCACTGTTGAACAACCTATATCGACAGGTTTGGGATGTAAATCCCAAACTGTCATAGATATCATTGTGTGCAATGGTACTCTTGCTATCACTACACAGGCATATCGTACAATTGTAACAGCCACACAGGTTCCATGGTACAACAATACACAGTACAAATAACATGTCCTATAGAGTCTCTGTCACCACCATACATGTGTAGTCCGTCTCCTACATGCTTTGGAGGGGATGTGTATGGCTCCATGCAGGGAGGTGTCGGATCCCACAGTGTACCTCCGGCATATCCATGACAGGACTAACATGTCTCACCTATTCTACATGCCTATAAAATCATTGTGGTATACATAGTACATGCTGGAGAGACAGGTATGTAACAGACAGTACACCCTACATGAAACAGGCCCCACATGCATGTGAAGCACACACCTGCTTTGACACACATCATGTGCAGGTTACACAATGGGATGCAGAACATGACAATCATAACCGGTGTCGGAAAACTGTCTGTACTGAACACATATTTGTAGATGGGCCTTCTCCATCACCACAGCTTGTAGATGTGTAAGTTCACAAATCCCTGGTGACACTTATCAAGGGTAGCAGACCTGTTCATAGATTAGGGATGCATGAGTATGCTGAATGCCACCATTGTCCTTGTTACCCTGTTTTACAGATATGAACCTATGGAGCCATGTACTGAAGCCATATTTCTGCTGTGCTGATATGCCATCCTGTGCTGCTTCACTGCCGCTGTTTACCCACAGATTATCCTAACAGACCCCTGAAACAGAAAAAAACAGGTCCGTGACACAACTGTCATCATGTAACTTAACAGCCATTACATCATCATACAACATAAGGTACACAAAAGTATGTGGTGTACTCATGACAAATGCCAGCATACAGTATCTGTCATTAACCACTACAATTGGCATGGTAAAACAACACTGTATTACACAAGTATATGTTAACTAATATAGTCACCATGTGCATCGGAAGCATAGCTTCATTTCTCTGAATCGATGATGAAGAAGACAGAGATGTGGCACACATATCATCACTTGCACAGGGTGCTGTGTGGTGGTGCAGGAGGCCTAGGCTGATCCAAATGGTTGACAGCATGTGATAAAGTCAGGAAGGGATGCAGGTAAGATGGACCATGGAAAGGTGCTGTGTGTATCTCTAGGTGACCTACATTTGACAGTGGTTTGTGCGTGTGTGCATGTACACAGTCAGGCTCAGTGCTAGCTCTACATGTGTGTATGTTGGACAGCTTTGGACAGTGCATGGAAGAGTTGACAATTCACCGACTCTGGCCCCAAACACGAGAACTGGCTCTGCCAGGAATTGCACTGGTACCTCCATGCCCAATGTCAGAAGCGGTGCTGGTATCTGATGGTGACTGCTGTCTGCTGGGACCCTGTCTCCCATGGGAATGCCCAGGACCACCAGCTCATGGCCTTCCACATTGTGGTGTGGGCAGCACACTCCCCTCTGTAGTACTGGATGTACTGCCACTACCGGAGCGTGATTGTGCATGGCCACGTGGACTCTCAGCAGATGAGGTTGCTGACTTATGTCCACGAGTCCAACACTCAACTCCAACCAGATGTTCCAGCAAAGACAATGTGTGGTCCAAGACAGACACTGTCTCAGTCCACCTTCTGTTCACTGCATCAGTCAATCGATTCAGGGTGTCCTCAATGTGGTGGAGGCAGTCACGGATATCAGACTGTGCTGCATCCATAACCCTAAGCATACATATGCTGTTCTGTTCAGAATGTGCCTCCATGGCCCAAAACATGTGCCAAGTGACCTGTAATGTGACACCTGCAACAGGTGATGGAAGGACAGCAGACCTCCTACAAGCACCCCTGTCAATCTGCCTGTGTGGGACCTCACCAGCTCTCTGGTTATGGCCAGTGTCTACACTCACTGGAGCCATAGTTGCCACACTTTCTTGTTCAATGTTCCCACCCTCTGTCCAATATCTGTTGCCGCTGGGGACTGGATATGTGTGGGCATACTGACTGTGTGCAGTGACAATGAGGGCATATGTGGGATGTTAACCTCTGGGACAGATTCAGCTGCCGAAACCCCCACCAGAGCCACACTGTGGCCACCATCATCAAAGTCTGAGGAGACACTGACATCAGGCTGTGTAGGGAACAGAGACCAACTCCCCCCCAGGTCACCTGTGATAAGAAAGGAAAAAGCAGTACATTACTACCTGCACTATTATGTTCTGCAGCACTATGTTGTGATATATGTAAGGTCTATACACTGTTGTCACTATGACAGACCTGTTGATAACCCAACCTCATGTAGTAGGACTTGAGGAAAGTACTCTTCCCACTAACAGCTGTAGTTACTTGTAAATCAACTCTAATTACACTGCAATCTCATCAGCAAGTGAGGTACACTGTTGACATTAGTGCAGACTGTGCACAGTTAACACATATGACACTCTGTACTGTCATGACAGTACTGTCACATCTATCAATGTGGTCACACCTACAAGGCACAGGTATGAGTCTAACATGTGTACAGTCAGGCAATGTGTGTGCATTTGGCAATCATGCCAACAGTACAGCAATGCAGGCAGCAGGCCTTGGATGACAGTCTAGGGATAACAATGTTGTAAACATACATCAATAGCAAAACAGTGCCATGCTTACCAGGATCAGGACCACAGGCTTGTGCGATACCTGACAGACCTGTGAAAAGTCGAGGGAGAGGTAATGTCAGTAGCACCACGTTCCACCACCACATGGTAATACCTCTACATATCTCACATTTACAGTAGTTACTGTGTTAATTGTTATAGTGGTCAAAATTGGAGCATGACAGTCAAACTGCAGTTAAACCCTTCTCCCCCCCAAAACAGACAGACCTGACATCCACGTGAGACTATGTATGCCCTCGCACACTGCTGATCAACCTAAGCTTACCCGCACACTCCTCTGCCATGGAAACTCACATCCACGATGTAGGGTGTGATGGATGCCTGGGAGCCGTCATGTGTGCCTGGATTTGTCAGAAATTCTTCTGTGGCTGAAAGTGGCTGTTCCACTGCAGGCCCTCCACTGGTGGTACCACGATCCCTGGCTACATCTGCTGCTCTTCTGAGTGTAGCATTTATCATGTCCTTGCAAGGTGTCGCACCTGCTCATATGTCCTGTTCTGATTACCTGTGGCATTGACATCACAAACAGGGTTAGCCCACAATGCCTCCTGTTGTTCCCTGTTGTACCTCCCCTTGGACAGTAAGACGTCATGGTGCTGACACAGCCCTTCCAGTATCAATTCATTCTCTACATCTGTGAAAGCTGCACCATGTTGTGCGCGGTCCACATATGTGGAAGTACACTATGTAGAGATACAGCAAGGACAGTATGGCTGGCAATATCCACTGCTTGATCACACATGTCATATTCTAAAGTGTGCAAACATACTAAGCATGTGGATACAACTAGGATACTAGCAATAGTAAGGAATTCACGTGTGCCATGAAAGATACTACTATATGATCATACGGCTCACACTGGAGTCTATTATACTATGTCCCCAAGGGCCAATCCCCCTGACATGTGAAAACAACTGTACCAAACAGCAGTGTGTGATTACAACCAGTATAAAGGGGAAGTCCCATGAGCCAAGTGTGCCACACTGACATTATACAATCCACCTTTGGGGTATTGCACATCCTCTATGTGTAACAAATCTGGAGATCATTGACATGTCATTATCACAGTTCTAACAGCAGCTTATTGATGTGATCCCTATTCCCCTTATGTATATTCACACATCTGCATCCTGATGTAAAAAAAAATGGTTACATACCTGATGGAGTGCAGTACTCCTCTGCTATGTGCTGATAGTTAATTTTTTTGCATATGTGTGTTCTGTGTGAGGAAAGTCTCATACAGACTAGTTACCCATACCCAGCTGCTTGCTGTTTTACCATGCTTCTCATTAGCAGGTGATTGCCTCGTAACCAATCTATGGTTCCGAGATGCTAACTGCAGACAACACAGCTGATTTGCACTATCAGCCAATCACATGCATCCACAGTACAATATACAAGGCCTTCATGTAGATTAGAGGCCCTTTCTGATATGCTGTGCTGGGCATTACTGGGCTGAGGAGACTACTTCATCACAGAGGGCAGGTCTGTAGCAGCAAAGAGATGGGTGTGCTACAGGCTGCTGCTGCAGGTAATAGGTACAGGCAGAGAATATGAATACTTTGGAGGACAACAAGCTGTAGGAGTAACTGTGGGAGCTGTGTAAGCCATGTTGTAGAGGCAGAGCAAGAGTGATTATACCCTTTCCAGTCCAATCAAGGCATGTGTTTAAGGTATATATGTTAGGCAACAGTATCACTAACAGAGTACTAGGCCACATGTTTGTTGTGTCCTTGAGAGACAAGGGGGTTACATATAACAAGACTATAATTCCATTGCTATACACCACTGGATTTGAACCCAGGACTGTGTGTGTGGCAAAATGTACTGTTTGCAATGCATTTAACAGACTGAGCTACTGAGTCAGTGCTACAGCAGGTGTACTTGCAAGATGTATGTGCACACATACAGGCTGAGACAAACATTTTTTATATCTATCAATATGTGTATGACTTTATATGGATGTATTTCTGCACCAGGGTCCCAGCTGAACATGAATTTTGCCATTAATGCCTTAGCAGGTGTCTTTCGACATGCTGTTGATAAAAGGGCACATTTACTGCTATCACAGGCCTCACTTACATCCATTGTTATTTCTTTGGCTTTCTAGTGGTGTACTACTGCACCAGAATCCAAGGTATACTCCCATTTTTCCATTACTTTTTAATCAAGTTTGGGTGGCTCAGCACGGTGCACAGCTCCGCTGAAACATGCTTAATGACTAACTAGCAATTAGTATGTTTTGTTTAAACCACCCGATTCAATTAAGAGTTGTGTGGAGTGGCAGGTTAATGCAGTATTCTGCAGGTGCAATAGTCTTGGGTTCAAAATATGGGACAAGTTTTTATTTTGTAAGTGTGTATTACAATTTTAAAAGCACATATATTCAATATAGCTCTATTTAGCTGAGCTTAGTGAAGCTGCGTGATGTGGTGCATCACGCAGCGCTAAAAAATATTAAGCAAAGAAAATGGGGTGCAAGCAGGGGGAAAAGAATAGTGAAAGGCAAGTAGGGATGTGCATGAATGGTGTAGGAAAGAACCATAGCTATCCAATTCTTTTACAGCAACAACTGTGCACTTTGGCAGAATTTGTACATGACTTTGAACTCTGATCTCCAGAGAGAGGGGTGAGAACAACATAACTGTTGTCATGCCAACTGGACTAAATTCCATGTGTCCAGTGGACAAGTGTGCAAAATGGAGAGCTATGTATGGGATGATATTTTTTTTCTGGGACAGGTGCCTATTTTTTTTTAAGGTGAGAGTGGAATGGTGGGGAAGGGACATGTGGGGGAGGTAAGTTGGGTAGGTGAGGATGCATGTGCAGACAGACAAAACAAACAAGACAGCAGACAGGGTGGTGTGTGACACATGAGGAGGGTGAACACCTTAGATAGGGAGGGTGTTGTGGAATCTAAGTCCCATGTCCCGCCACAAGGTAGTAGCGTGACTCACATCCCCACCCATGGGACTGTCTGCACTGGGGGTAGCAGTGGTGGAGGCTATGAGCTGGGGCAAGGCTGCCCTACCAGGTTGGTCAGCATGTCCTCAATCTAGCGCAGGTGGCAGTCAAACCCATGGTAGACTATCCTGCACACCAAAACTGGCATCTCAGCCCAGGTGATGACTCCCCCTCCACCACCACTCCCAGAGAGGGGCCCATACCCATCCCATGGGACAGTACTATCCAATGCCACAGGTAGTGCAGGGGCAGCAGAGGGGGCACTACTGGTTTGGGTCCCACGGCTGGTGGAGACATGGTAGGTGGATTAGCCAGAACCAGCCTATATTGATGTGCTATGGTAAATGAGGTACAGTAGTAAGTTAAGGTTAATAATAACCAAACCAGTGTTAGTATTAACAGAATGGAACATCATATTTATCAATCCAAATACATATTAATGTATAGCATGTTCAACACAACATTAAGTAACATAAGTCAGTATGTTAACAGCATGCCAGTAAGAAGCAAACTATAAGGCCAACAAAATAGTTTAACAAAATATGTTAATATTGAATCATAAAACATAATATTTCATATTTTTCAAAAATATAGTTAAACAAAATATGTTAATATTAAATCATCATAATAAATAATAAATAAATGAAGATAAGAGGTGAGGAGAGAAACATTCCATTACTGACAATGCAGACTATATCCCTGAAAACACTGAAAACTGAAATACTCTACAAGCATGTTGTGTCAGTTCATAGGTTCGTACTAAGCTAACTGCCCTTGCGAGCCATTTTAATCCTAGCCAATTATCCCTTGTGAGAATCAAACCCTGCACCTTGTGTTTGTAAGGCGAACACCTTAACCATTAGGCCACCATCCCAACCCCAAAATACCCCTGTAAGTGTCAAACCCCAGACCTTGGGCTCACCAGACTGCATGAAGTGCCACCAAGCCACAGCAAACATTTTGAGTACAATTCTCCTATAGCTGACAGAGCATGTGCATACCTCTCAAGCTGTTAGCATGAGTCAATATGGACCAAGCAATAGCAAATGCAAGTATACAACTGCACAGAACACTTTCACATAATGTGGACTTGTATCACCACCAAGGTGTTCTATAAGTGGATTTGGTAATACATTGCATTCCAGATAATCATTTTTCTGGTAATCCTGTGACAGACGGACTAAGCAGTTTTAATTATATTATGAGAAAATGTGACACTTGAGATGCATGTTTGTGTGCAGTACATAAACTAGACATCCATCATGCCTTAGCTCGCAGATATGGGAATAGAACCCAATTGCTGTGACTGCAGGGGACATCTGCAAAAAATGTAACATTGATTGCATCAGCCTAGTACATGCATGCAAGGAATACAGCCGTACTGGAAATAGTTAGACAGATTTATTCAGGAATCAACAATGCTGCCTAATGCTTTATTGGTATTGCCAATAAGTGTCTTTGAAATGTTAGCACAATCATATCTGCTCATAACATGGGCTACTTCAATGATATACCTTTTGTTCCTGGAGTGGGAGAAAATGAGAGCATTATATGATTGAATTATTTTTGCATTCTACAACTATTACAGTGTTATACTTGACTGCAGTGACAGTAGAACACACACATGCATAGAATACAACTGTACTGTTTTTACTAAAACAGATTTCTTTAGGAATCAACAATGCTGCTTAACACTTTATTGGGTATTGCTGATAAATGTCTGTGAAGTCCACATACAATATCTGCCCAAGAGTTGGCAACCTCACCCATATAACTTTATTACCTGGAGTAGGACGAACAGAGAACATTATGTGATTGATATTGGCCAGGAGACTGTGTTACACTTGACTTCAGCAACCTTACCATAGACAAGCAATGCATACAGCTCGACTGCAATGGTTATAACAACACAATCCTGCTGTACACCATTTTGCTTACTGTTGTTGGTATTCTTTATTGCAATACAGATGTTATTGTTTATTCATTGCACTACAGCTCTAATTGACCATTTACTGTACTACAGTTTTCATTGTGTATACTTTACTGCAGTAAATGCTTTAGTCTTTCTTGCTTATTGCACTATGGTTGGCATAATAAATCCATGCATACCATGCTCACTGTGCAACCTAGCCAGATACCCAGCATGGGACTCGACATTGTGAGCCCTCTCAGCTGCAGCTGTTGGGAGAGAAGCACACCATTATGCATACCTGTTTTGCAGACATTCAGCTTGCAGTTTGATAAAACAGTGGAAAACATACTCAGATATCTGTGGGGCATTCCCAGCTCATGCCTCTTGGACTCATGTCCAAGATTTCCCTCTTTCTCCTTTTCAAGTCATCAGAATGGTGGCGGCACTGCTCACCTGTGTGGGGATACCAGTAGCACTGATGAGTTCCCTGGCCAACTGGTCACAGGCCTCCGTCTTACATTCTGAGCCCTGGAAACCACCATGCATCAACTTGGGCTCATATTTTTTTTTTTACCAGGAGCCCAGCAAAGACCCTGGACTCCTGAACATCCCATATGCCTGAAAGTGCGCACCTTCACCAGCACCGCCTGCCATATCAGATGATGAGACTCCAATGAATGGTGCAGAATTCCTGACTATTGTACCTAATACAGGCTGTTTTCCCACCCTTACACATCACTGAGCAACATTCAAAAATGCGCTGTGTTGCTTAGCAGCACACAAACCAGCTAAGCAGAGCTAAGCAGTGTGAAAACTCGCACAACCGAGGTTTTAGCTAAGCTTAGCACCACGCAAACAGCAGTAGCAGTTAGCATGTTTAAGCAGTGCTCAGCACAGCCCAGCAGTGCCATATATCACAAATTTGTTTTTAAAATTAAAAAAGTTAAATTACAGACATCTTATCACTGCTACGGACTTGAACCCAGGACCTACTAAGTATTAGGCTATAACTCTACCTATTTACCTACTTAAATATTATGAAAACTAGTATATCTTCACATATACTACTTGGCTACTGTTAGCGTTGCTAAGCACCGCTATGCACGAACATGCTTAAATAGACCCATAAATAAATAATTATACCCGGTTTCTATTTTAGATGTCTCACAGCTGTCGGCTATGTATGTATGAGTGCCACTTGGCTCTGCGATGCTCTGCGTCACAAAAACAGCAATTACAAAAAAATTACATAATTATGATAATTAATAACATCCAGTTTCTATTTTTAGATGTCTTACAGGTGTCAACTGTCTATGTGTGAGCACAGCTTGGCATTGCTGAACTCTGTGCAAACATACAGAAAGGAAAAAAAATTCAGAAAAATAGCATGTTACACATTTGAAACAATTCACAGCATTTCAACAGTAGTGGGGAGCATTACAGGGACCCTCCCCCTGTACATAACATCTGACCAGGCATCCACAACTATGGCTAGTCTCTACACTTCTCCCTACATGAATTCAATATCCCTGTTCCTGTGCTCTCCCTCGGCAGTGCGCCATAATTAATATGCACGGTGATCTGCCGAGGGGGTCCCGTGGTCGTGTACACGGATACATACTATATAGTGCCTACACAGATTTTACTAAATTCTGGGGTACATCTACAGTATTACAAGAAGCAAACCATCTAAATTTATATTCTTTCCCTGTCACCAGATATTGAAATATATTATCTGTCACTATGTAAACATAAATCTGACAATTATGACATGGAATTGTATTAGTATTAATTTGAATCTATTTCATTTTAGGTAGATCTTTATAACACAGTTGTTCTTTTAAGTTCCTATCTGTTTTGAACATAAATTGTAGTTTTTCACCAATTATATTATTAACTTCAGGAACTGTCGATAATATAGGCCAGTTATTCTTAATATTCATAGCTTTGTCTGACCTTCAGTTATATTTGAAGAAGTACTCATACTCCGTTCACTATTCCTGGATCTCCTATAAATTCAAGTAAAATAAGGTGCTGCCATATTCTCATGTTCAAACACAACATTCAGTTTATTCTTTTGTAAACTTTCAAATTTATAATTTCTATCTAAAAACTCATTTGACCAACTTGTCCTTGAAAATGTTCTTCCTCAGTATTTAACCTACTAGCTCTTGTACAATCCCATTAAATACAGTTAGGGTGCATACTTGGTCTATGTAGGTATCTATTTTTTACACATCTTTCCTAAATATCTTAGTATGTAAAATATTGCCCATTTTATAAATAGAAACATCTAAAGTTTACTTCCATGTTAGAAAAAGTTGGTTTAAATCTTAAAAATGTACCAATGCTATTTAGATATTCTATAAATGATTCAAACTCCACCTCATTACCTGGACAGATTAAAAGGTTATCATCAACAAAATCTTTGTAAAATATAAGGGAAGAAGCATGGGAGCTATTGTAAGCCTATTGTTCTTCCCACTATGACAAAGTAATGCACTTTCATACATATTTACTTCAGCAGCCCCCACAGCAACTCCCTTCCATTGTAAATATGGGTCTATATCAGAACATCGAAGTTTTAAAACTTTGAATGCTCTAATATCGACCCGTTTTGAGCAAACGCTAAAAATAGCGAAGCTGCAGAACACAAATTCTTTCCTAGGGAAAGAATTCGGTTGGCCGGTTCTGTGGCTTCGCTATTTTCAGCGCTGTGGTGGAAATTTACAGGTCGGGTTCAGGTAAGTGTGCGATTGTGTGGTCATTAGGATTAGGGCATGGGTTAGGGGTGGGTTAAGTGAGTTATGGTTAGGGCACGGGTTGAGTGTGCCTTAGTGACGGACCTTTGGGTTATGGTTAAGGTAAGTGGATAGATAGTAGTGTATGTACAGTTTAGTGTAGGGTTAGTTGTAGGATTATAACTGTATGTGTGTGGATTGATGTTTTTAGGTGTGCTTGTGTTGTGTGTATGTGTTTTGGAATAGCAATTTTGTTCCCAAGGAAAAAATTCGCTGTTCTGAATGTTCGATATTATGTGGTTTAGATATTTTAGGTTCGATGAAATAGTGTTCGGTATTTTCATCTTTTGATAGTGTGATATAAACGCGTAAATATATATCTTGACCAAACATAAAGACATTATTTAATATTGCATCCAACATACATAAAGTTTTGCTTGGCTGATTAGGATGTAGCATAGCAGTGAAATGTTGCATTTATTAACCAGCCATGACCTATTCAATGGTACAAAATGGATAGGTCTCCCTCTCTCTGTCTCTTCATGGTTTTGTTACTGTACAATGGATCTATGCATAACTGAATCTTATTTAAAATTCTATAGCCATACTGTTTACCAGTTTATGCCAGTTCAGTTTGCTTTACAATCCCACCCACACATTCCATTAATTTACTATCCTTTTTCTTATAAATACAGGAACTTTCTATGGTGCACACATAATGGGTGATATGACAGGACTGCTTCATATTTGATGTTTGCTTGTCAAACATTCTAGTCCAGCAAACAGATCTTCAAAGATCACCCAAAGATCATGTGTTTTTATACACACATTTGGTTTTCTTTTCAACAAGCTTAGTTTTTTTACAAGTGGTTATTCTCACTGCCTCTGATACGTCTGCTCTCTTTACCTGAAATGCTGTAGGATGTGTTTTACCTGTGAATTCACAGTTACATGTTTTGAACTGAAGTTAGAAAATTATGACATAAATAAGTCAGTAACTTGCACATGAAAGATTTGACATAATGTATTCTACCAATGCTATTGTTAAATGTCATATTTTTACTATTTTTAGCTCCTCAGTCCAACTCTCACACTCATATCTTTTGACACCATACACAAACCATATCTTTTCTTGACATACACCAACCACCCCCTGCTACCTCCTCAAATTTTACCATGCAGCTAGTTCCTACTTCTAAACCTTAAACCTGTCTCATGCTATGCAGATGCAATAGCTTACCCAGTCTGTTCTGAGAAACAGGTCAATCCAAGTATCTTGTGTTTCCTCACTGTGGAAAAAGTCCCGCATTATTCCATTTTACAAAGGTGTCCAAGCCACTCAATTGTACAATTTCAGACCTATTGCTATACTATCTCCATCTCAAAATATTGCAAAAGTGTATTTAGCAACAACATTTTCAATACCTTATAAAGGAACAACTCTTAAACCCTACACAACATGACTACTGAACAGCCCATAGCACAACTACAGTTCTATTAACATTCTTGGAAACCATCAACAAAGCCAGGAACAATGGCAAACTTGTCTCCTCCTTTTTCCTAGATTTATCCAAGTCATCCAATACAGTGTCACATTGCAAACTCCTGCAACAAATTTCCTTTCTTTACCTGTCACAACTTATTCTTCAGTGGTTTGACAACTGCTTGTCCAAAATATACCAGTCTGTAAAAGTGGCACCACTCACTCTCTCTCTCCATACTTGACTGTCACCATAAGGATTTCCTAATGTTTATTCTTGGCCCTATCTTATTTAAAATTTTTAAGAACAAGCTTCATACTTCTTCCCAACAGGCCTTCACCCTTACATGCGCCTCTAATATTCCAATCTACTTCCAATGGGTCTATATCACTTTATCGAAGACCCTTGCAAATCACTATTTGTCAAACCCACTTAATCGAAAGCTAACTTCGCTGAAGGATCTCTTCAGCAAATTGTTTCCCTGTTTTGCTAAATCATAAATGTATAACTTTCCTCACTTTCATACTTTCAAATTTCCCTCTACCCCTTCCCTGTCACTTTTGCCTCTATTAACTATTTCAGTCTACCCCTTTAAAAACAAATCTTACACACTTACACTCTTTCAATATACAGTCTTCATAAGAAAACTAATCTATCAAAATGATTGTTTTTATATACAAATATGTGCTTTTCTCACACTGCTGCCCATCAATCTCATGTTATTAAACATATTTAAAATTGGTCTAACATTACTGCTGTCCTTTTTATATCTGAATGTAACATATGTGAATCTCCAGCCTGCTGTAATGACTGTATATAACTCATCATATGAATCACTGAGGATTACAGTCACTTAATAAGGCCAGTCATTAAAATTTCATACTTCTTATTGTTCAAAAAATGCATATTGATGCAACGCTTAGTGTTCCATTAACTTTTTATGTGAATTAGAGAAACTGTAAAAAAATTGTCCCTGATTTTGTGACCCCTACCTCTTTATTCTGGCTTTGTTCAGAATTCCTGAGCACAGAAATTGAAACATCTGCTCATACTCAATAACATGCCTTTGAAGCCATAACAGTACATCAGCTTCATGTCAATCAGTTATCAGTTCCCTCATCCATTCCTTCAAAAGACGCAGTCACTGCATCCTCACAGATTAGTACAGTGATGGAATTATTAACTGTCGGTATAATAACTAAACTGAAAACCAACACTCCCTTTCTTCTAAATACATTGCAGTGATGGAACTCTTGACTGCAGGTATTAAACATAGTATAATATATTATATTATACTATAACATAATAAAATATAGTATAGTATATCAATAAACTTAATAACTGCCACTCCCTTTTTTAAAAGGCATTGCAAAGTACAATGGGATTTTGCTTGATACTGTCAGTGTTCCTTTCTTGCCTTAATTACTGACTCTGTCTGAGCTGGAACCCTACATAATCACCACACACATGCCTTTACAAAAGGACGATGAGAGAGTTATGAAAGATTTGCAGCTGCCTGACAGCTGTGGTCTTCTGGGTCCCCGTCTTGCACACTAAATATAGCTTTTAGAAGAGTCTCAAGAGATTGAGAGGAGGCATCTCCATGTTATCCACTGCACTAAAATACATGTGTTCACCACCCCTCACATGTTGTGATGTATACACTGCATTAAATTACATTACACAAGCCTGTCCCAACCCTCAAATGCTGTGATGTAATAACACCCAAGGAGTGAAACAGGCTTATGCTGCTCTTCTGTCTTAAACAGGCATCTCAGCCTAGAAATATTATTAGCAAAAATTCACAAAGGACCACATGAAACACTAACAGTCCCTCAGTCTGGGTCTCATCCTTACGTCTGTAGTAGAATTTTACATTCCTTCCGTTTCTTCGAGTACTGAGAGTTACTCAGCATCTGTTCTGAATTTATATTACATTAACTTCTGTTTACATATGCAGGCCCATTTGTCTTGTTTCAGATGAAAACAGATTTTGGGGCTGACGTTTGCAAAAGAAAACTGCTTTTACCAGTTGAAGAAAGAAAAAAAAAAACAATGGAGACATTATAAAGCAAATTAATTTATCATCTACTAACATAAATATGCTGAAAACATATGAAACTTAAAAGCCGATTGATTTAGAAATATGTTTTTGGGTAGTTTTCAAAATCTCCCCTGATCCTTGCTTTAAGAATTATTCAAGGGTGGCTATAATTGATCTCTGATACTGTAGTTTTTATTTGTGTTTTTTTTTTTTTTTCTGGTGCTAGCAGCAGCAGTGGCAGAAGTTTGATTCCTAAGCCAGAGAACTACATATTTCAGACTTTCACTGGAACCTAATACATTTCATTTCCGAATATTAGGGTAGCACCACAGATTAGTTCTGTGTGACTGAAAAACTTTTATGAATGAACTATTAAAAACGTCTTTTCTGTTTATCTGGCTCTAAGAGTTCACAGATTTTCCCACTCTCTTTAGAAAATCTTTGTTGCATTATAAATCAACACATGCAGTTTTCCAAGGCTCCACATCCAGCTACTAATATGTGGAGCAATGAATAGTGCACATTCCTAGACTTGTTTGCTGATAAGCGTTCAATGCTACTGGGAGCCACAAGGAATAATTTTACTGGGATAAGGAAGGGAACTCTCTTGGACTGCAGATTACTGACGGCATGAAATACATCATTACAGCAGACACCAAATGCATGCTATAGTCTACCATTTACATAACTTCTCATATAGTTTGCATATATTAAAAATGCAATGTATACATGATGATGAGAGCTGCTGTATCTTTATACTTTCAGCTTTGCAGTTTGTTTAGTAAGTGGTATTCAGAACTGCTTAGTGAGGCTGCCTTGGGGTATAGAGGGTTACATTAAGAAATTTCACCTTCCCTTTTTCTTCTAGAATGCCTTTTGAACTATGAACTACATCATGTATCTGCTTCAGTGCAGTAACTGCAGGATTTTGATGTTATCCTTCAAAGCACACTCACCATTGTGTGTGGTTACATGTCTGTAAACTCACAGCTGGATTAGACAAGTAATTCATTAGTGCTAAAGGTATGTGGTTTAGGCTTAGTGAAATAACTTGTAAAAAAAACTAGTAACAAACTGCAGGATGATCTTAATTTGATTTAAAACATGTCCTTATGCACTGCATGAGCCTAAGCTAAGTTCTTCAACATTCTCATCACACTTCTCATCCACTTAGCACAAGAAACCTGCACAAAGCCTAAAATAGTGGGGTACAAAGGCCCAAAAATAGGCACATGTTTTTAACAGTGCAATTACAGACTTAGAAAGTTGCTAGAAAAACAGGTTGTGTTACAATGCATTTTTTTCTGAAGGATATGAAATTTGAAACTCAAATGTATGCCATCATTTAGTGACTTTAATCCTCAGTGATTTGCCAGAAAACCACAAATTTTATGAGGAACAGACCAAAAATATGAGGCAAAAATCTGGGCATTCTGTGAAAATCTGTACAGTTGAGATGTACAATTCTAATTAGCATTTGATCATAGTGAAAAAACATGGTTATGCTACCTGAGTGTTGCTGTTGCTTAGCTAACAAAAAAAATCAATATATGCATTTACTTGTTAGCCATGTATGGGGTCTAGTCCAAAGATCCCTCCAGACACACACAGCTACAACCTGGGACAAAGGCAACAAATTTACAGTGGAGTAATAAACACAGGGCACATAGCTTAAAGACAACAAATAAAGATGTCAGCAAAGGGCATAAAATGCTTGAATTTTTTTTTTTTTTTTTGCGAATGCCAGACATAAGGAAAGTAGGATTACTACTTAATTTTTTCCATAAGAGACATGGTTTCATATGTTTCATTAGTTCAATGCATTTACTAAACAGATAAAGCTGTTTTATAGCAGAGGTCATTTTATATTTTGAGCTCTTTCTCACTCCACCTTGACTTAACAGTGGCAGCTGTGTTACAGGTATTGTTTCTTCTGGCAGGAGAAAATATGCATGCTTAATCAGTCAAGAAGTACATGTTAAATTTTCATTACAATCAACATAGTCGTGTGGATTTCTAGATCTGCTCCAAAACTATAGATGCTGAAGAGTGTTTAGACAGTTCACATTAATCTACATTTCTGAAAGATGAGTTCCCAAGTCCTGGCGGTGCTAATTTCACATTTCATTAACTCACTTGGTCTGCAGAATGTAATTTTTCCTATGTAAGAAACAGTCCATCCTAGTTTCTTTACGCACATATGGCAGAACCTAAGAGCTTCAAAAAATGCATATCGATCTTCTTAATTCCTTCTCTTGCTTCAAAATGGTATAGAAAATATCAAGCACACAGCTCTCAACTTGTTAAAATCTGTTAAGTCTGCCAAACTGTTGATGCAATAATGGTGGGTAACAGCTTGCAGATTTTTATTTAGTCATCTGTTGACCAAGTAATTAGTTTGATTCGTGTGTGTATTTTTTCAGCCATGACCATTTCAACAAGGGATAGAGCAAGTGCAATATGCATGTGCAATTTGATGAAGCAGAAAGCAGAGAACATGGATGGAAAGGATAACCATTTGAAATGTCAGGACCCACTACAGTAGGTCCTGAAACACTGACTGAATGGGTGAAAAAACAGTCTTACAAAGTCTAAGATGGTCATTTCTTGGAATATTTTATTTTCTCTGCACTATGGTGATCTCAGAGTTAGATAAACAAGTTTGTGGGGCTTGCCCCCTGCAAAAAAAAAAAAGAAGTTTAAAGACTGATATTCTCCATCATTTTCCTTCTTGCGTTTTCCACATGATGGCACTTGGCATTTCACTTGCCAAATTTCAATAGGAAGCTAGATAAAAGACATGAAGAATGTGCAAACCCTATGGAAACAGTAACACTAGCACTGTGTCAGCGTAATGCCCTAAATTCACATGACCTCAGATCCCAGACTTCCCTGTTTTGATAGTTTTGAGTAAAACAAAGTATTTTATACAGAAAATAAGGTACTCTGATATTTCCCAGCAGAGGAGGTAGAATGTTAATTTTATAGAAAGCCCAGACAAGATAGGGTTAGTGTCTCCTTCTGCCATCATATGTTGTTGTTGTGTCTTTCAGCTTTTCCCGGTTAGGGATCACCACAGCGGAACTCCGGTCCGCTAATGAATGGCAGTAGATTTTTACGTGCCGAGTTGCCGGCCCTGATGCACAACCTTCAATGAAGGTACGCCCATTCACGCATGTCTCCACACAGAAGACGCTCTAGCTGAGAATCGAACAGGACGTCTTACTATAAAATGCAGTATAATACATTGCTGATGTGGCATACCAGAGTCTGATATGGCTACCATGTTCTCTCTCATATCAGAGGAAAGCAAAATCATTTACCATTAAGCAAACAATAATGCCCAACAGGGTGTGTGTTATTGTGGAAATAAAGCCAGCCCAGTGATGTTCTGAGGCCCAACACTGTAGGATAAGCAGCTGAGAGAGACAGAAGCAGAGAGTGAACTATTGAAAGAGATTGTGACTCATTTGTATGGGACTGTAATGAGGGTGGTTGCTGTCAGCTTTTGTTTTAAGAACCTGTATTTTTTGTTTTGTTTTTTTGTGTGCATTAGAGAATGTAGTTTTTCTAAGATTGGTGGCCTCTGCTCTCTGTAATATTGTGCTGTATTATATGCTATAGTGAAAAGTCAAAGGCACTTGCTGAGGGAAGGGAAACAAACTGTTATGTACATGATATAGCAATTTACAGATTCTGTAATTGCATGGATCTCGCCATATCCAATAGAACCAAGGCACTCTCCTCAAAAAAAATGAAGCCAATCTGGTGGTCCCTTGCCATAAAGAAACTCTACAACAGAAGGAGGAAACTGATGTGGAATAAGGTGAAGTCCCAAGACTGGAAAAACTCCCTTATCAGCCACAACAAAAAGTTGAGATCCCTCATCAAATCCTCTAAAGCTAGCTATGAAAACAGAATTGCAGCAGATAGTGAAGACAACCACAAGGCCTTCCATAGTTATGTAAAGTACCTCCAAGGCAATACCCAAATTTGCTCTGATCTACTACATAATGGTACCTCCTATACAAAGCCAACAGATATTGCCAATATACTGGCCGACAGATTCAGTGCCAACTTTACCCCCCTCCCCAAAGGACCAATCATAATACCAGTAGATTGCCAGACACCCAGTATTACTGCTGCACAGGTTAAAACAGCACTGTCCAAGGCCAAGAATACAGCTTCTATGGGGCCTGACAATATCCCTGGCTGTGTTCTACATGAGCTACAGGGTCTATATTGTATTGTCGCAAGCTGACAATATCAAATCTGATATTGTCGGCATGACAATATCGAAAGCGAAGAATATCGACCAGGTAAACGGAAATCTCCGTAGGGGGAGATTTCCATTTAGCTCAATGTAGTGCGGTCTCGGAGTTGGTATATTTAAGTAGCGGGGGGTGCAGGGGGGCTTGCCTCCCTGCTTACACACTTTAGTTTTTTTTTTGTTCTTTTCTGTTTTTTATACTCGGATATTTTACTGCATCAATCAATTGTGTTTGACATTTATTGCTTCGATGCAGTAAAATTTTGACGAGGTAATATAAACATGAACTACAGAGTGAACTGGCACCTCATCTGTGTGCTCTGTTCAATCACAGCCTCACCTCAGGCTTTGTCCCTACCAAATGACGCACTGCTACAGTCATCCCTCTCCACAAAGGAGAAGTGACTACAGACCGTGGGAACTATCACCCCATTAGCCTGACGAGTCTGATATGCAAAGCTATGGAACTCATCATCATAGACCTAATAAAAAAAGGATATAGGGAATCTCCGAACTTTGGAGTTTGGTTTTGTGAAGGGTAGGTCATGCCTGCTCAACTTGCTCGACTTCTTTGAGTTAGTCACCAGAGCTGTGGATGAAGGCAAGGTGGTTCATACAGCCTACCTTGATCTGGCCAAGGCCTTTGATACCATTCCCCACTCAGGAATCATAGAAAAACTCACTAAGCTAGGCATCAACCCCTATTATCACTAGGTGGGTTGCAAACTGACTCACAGATAGAACCCACAGTGTGAAAGTAGCTGACTCCAAGTCAGACCACTGACCAGTCACAAGTTGAGTCCCACAGGGATTGGTCCTGGGTCCACTCCTGTTTGGTATCTAATTCTCAGAAGTCCAGGCCAACACGAAGGGACTCTGGCTGACAAAGTTCGCAGATGATTGCAAGTTGGGAGCCATTATTAACTCCTCAAGTGATATTGACATCCTACAGAAAGGTCTCACTGAGACCAACGACTGGTATCAGAACCATGGCTTTAAGCTCAATGCCAAAAAAAGTGTCATCATCCCCTTTGGGAAAAAACAAGTTCCCATGAATTACCACATTGATGGTAGTCCAATGAACACAGAAGGCGTTATAAGAGATCTGGGAAAAACAGGTTGACAGCAACCTCTCTTTTGACCATATTGTCACTGTGGTCAGAAAGTCCTTCTATGTGGCACATCTCATTACTAAGGGTTTTGCATCCAGGAAGGGAGAGGTCACTGTCACCCTCTACTCTTCCCTCATTAGGCCAATCATCGAGTACAAATCCCCATTTGGCATGTACCTCACTAGACACCTGCAACAACTGGAGAGGTTGCAAAAGTACCTCACAAAGACGATCCTAGGCCTTAAACACTTGTCCTATACAGACAGACTCAAAAAACTACAACTACTCTCCGTCTCATATCGCCTACTTAGAGGCAATCTCTGCTTGACTTACAAAGCCATGTCTGACCCAGCTCTGTTAGAAATGCTACATCTAAAGAAATCCTAATCCGTCCGCACCACACGCTCCAGAGACCTCAACCTCATTACCACAATCAACAGAACATGCTGGACGGACAGGTTCATAACTCAGAGACTGCCCATGATATGGAATAGACTTCCCATACATGTCAAGCAGAGCACCTCACTGGCCCTCTTCAAGAGAAATCTTGATGAGTGGATGGGAAATAGAAAATTCACCCCAGGGATCACTACAGTGCCTCTACTCGACAGAGGCACTGGGTACTAAGGTCGGGTGGCACAATGCCAGGGTAATCCTATGGGCTAGGCTTGTAAAGGCTCCAGGGCCATTAGCCTAGTACACACCTATGACACTATTTCCTCCCTCCCATGCCTGGTTATCATTGTACAATGTGTGTGTGTGTATCAGTGTGACAGAGTAAAAAAAATGTGTCAGATTCGCAGGACAGGGTATCTGAATATGTAAGCAAATGTTGCTGGCTGTGTTAAACTATTGTTGCTGGCTGTGTTAAACTCATGATATTTTGTGGCATGGATCTCTGTACTGAGTAGTTATTATCAGCATTACCTGTCTGGAGTAGGGTGAGGAATGAAAGCATCTCCTTTGTGTTTCTTTCATTCAGAACTATTTCTTTCCCAGTAGCTGAAAGAGCAACAAAGTAACTTATCAGACTCATTCTTCTATGCTACACATGCTGCTACTAGAATATGGAAAGTTAAAGCATAGCACCAACAACCTAAATGCTTGCCAGTGTGGTTCTTGCATTAGCTGTAGTTAGCTGGAGAGGCAAAGAGCACTGGATCCAGCTTAGATGTGAGCTGCAACATTGTTACAATTTATTAGAGAAAGGCAACCTGTAGATGGCACCCTGAACGGAGAAGAAACGCTCTCCAGCAGGGTATTAATCTATAGGTAATATCCATTGAAAAATGAGTTTGCTGCTTCACAGCAGCATATCAAGCTCCCATGGAGGTCAGACTGAAAAAAAAACTAATGTCTGCCATTATTTTACATTCATTAAGCAGCACTTTTGCCATTTACTGAGTGTAAAATAAAAAAAAAAGAAAAAGAAAAGAAAATTAAAATAAAAAATGAGTGTGTATGCGTTTATGTCTGTGTGTGAGAGTATATGCATGTATGAGAGCGAGGGAGAGATCAATTGCATTATTTTACACTCTCCAAGCAGCTCTTTTGCTGTTAGACTGTAAAACAGAAAAAAAGTGTGTGTGTGTATGTTTATATGCATCTTCATCTGTCTTCTCTTCCACTTTTCTTTAAGAAAACCAGTGTCCTACTGGTGTCTTCTTCCATGAATGTCTTCGTTCATTGTGCTGTTTCTCTTCCACAGCCACTTATCCAGATATCATATTCCCTTCCAAGTAGGCAAACATCACCCTGCATGAGCTTAGCTCAGCCATCCTTTATGTAGCTTTAATGTTTTCATTAAGTAAACCTGCCCTACTTAATACAGCAAAGTTTCCCTCTGCTTGACCAAATGCCAGGAGCCCATATAATATAAACTGTATGTGTGCATATATATATATATATATATATATATATATATATATATATATATATATATATATACACACAGATATGGGTCTATATGACAGCATCAAATGGACTAAATAGCGAATGCTATTTAGTCGATTCGATACTGTCGAAATGCCAAAATAGTGAAGTCACAGAATATCTAATTTTTCCCCAGGGAAAAAATTTGGTGGGCTGTCTTCGGGACTTTGCCATTTCCTCCACTATGGTGCGATCACGGAGTTGGTATATTTAAGTAAGGGGGTGTGGGGGGTACAGCCCCCCATATCAGGGAGTGTGGGGGTGAAGCCCCCCACTTAAATTTGTGTTTAAGTTTTTTTTTTTTTTTTACGGAGTAGCGAATTTTTTTCCCTGGGAAAAAAAATTGCTGTTCCGTTTGTTCGACATTTTGTTGTTTAGATATTATCGGTATGATGAAATAGCATTCGCTATTTTCATTGTACGATAATATAATATAGATGCATATATATATATATATATATATATATATATATATATATATATATATATATATATATGCATATATATATATATATATACACACATACACACACATGTATATAAATATATATAGATGTACTTCACAATATTGAAGTGCCTAAACATCAAACTTTAAAACCACTATCTAACAAGATCAAATATCAAAACACAGAAAAAAATAACCAGCAACTAATGTGTATGCCCCCCCCCCCACTAAATTTTGATCGGAAAGCAGTGGGGTAAAGGCAAATCCCGACTCACTGCTGCTCTGCGAACTCCCACAGTGATGCTGGAAGGGTCAAATGATTCTGCAATAATTCTACCAACATTGCACAAGTTCGATATTATCATTTGACATTCTAAACCACTACTATGCACACACACACACACACACACACACACACACACACACACACACACACATCCATATATATATATATATATATATATATATATATATATATATATATATATATGTATATATAGGTCTACCTGATAGCACCGACATGCCAAAACACCGACAACGAAATAACTGACACAAAATAACCGAAAGATCATAAACACGAAACTTCACATGCCCGACAAACCACAATCTCGACAATCAACAAAACAAATACCTTTCCCGAAAAACACACACAACACAAGCACACCAAAAACCTTACAAACCTACACTAAACCTTACATACACAACTATCTATGCACTAACCTTAACCCAAACCCTAACCCTAAGGTCCGTCACTATCGCTCACTTACCTTACCCGCATCCTAACCCTACCTTACTTAATCCGCCCCTCACCATTAAGTCTGTCACTATCGCACACTTACCTTACCCGCACCCTAACCCTAACTCACTTAATCTGCCCCTACCCCTCAAGTCCGTCATTATCGCACACTTACCTTACCCGCACCCTAACCCTAACTCACTTAACCCGCCCCTAAGTCCGTCACTATCGCACACTTACCTGACCTGCACCCTACCCTAACGTCCGTCCCTATCGCACACTTACCTTAACATGCCATACCGATAAAACACCAACCGGTTTAACAAAAGGAAAAATTATACTCCTCCTACAAACTATTCTAAATAATAGACCAATAACCTGCCTTCCAACAATGTATAAACTATAAGCTAGAACTGATACCTATAGTGTCTACAGTCATTTAGAAGAAAACTCAATCATGACAATACAGCAAAGGGGTAATAAAAGAAAGTCATATGGAACAAAGGACCATTTGTTGTTAAAGTAATAATGGAGAATTATAGAAAGGAGAAGACTCTAAGTATGGCATGGATAGACAACAAAAAGCATTTGACAGCATCCCACATTCATGGATAAAGGAGTGCTTATAAATGTAAAAGATACACACTTCATTGATCAGTTACATTACAGTGACCATGAAACAGTGGCAAACCACTGTACAACTAAGATATGGTAAAGGGGAAATTATCTAAATGATGATAATTCAAATGGGGATATTCCAGGGTCACTCTGTCACAGCTATGCTATTGTTTTGCCCTTAATTCATTAAGCTGTCTAGTTAACTAATTAGGTCATGGTTACAATATGGCTCCCAGAAAACAACAATGTGTAAAGACTTCTAATCTTTTTGTGGATGATTTAAAACTGCATAGTTCATCAGATAGGTTCATAGGTAGGTACTAGGCTATTGGCCCTGGAGCCTATATAAGCCTAGCCAAAAAAGTTCCCTGGCTTTCGCAACCCAATAAAGTTATTTTCCTGCGCCCCTGTCTGGCAGAGCCTCAGAAGTGATCCCCGGGGTGAATTTCCTATTTCCCATCTGATTGTCAAGATTTTTCTTAAAGAGGGATAATGAGCAGCTTTGCTTGACATGAATGGGTAGTCTGTTCCAGAGCATGGGAAGACTCTGGGACAGGAATCTATTCCTCCAACATGTTCTGTATATTGTGGTGGCAATGTTTAGGTCCCTGGAGCACGTGGCTCAGAGGGATTGGGGTTTCTTTAAGTGTAGCATGTCCAACAGATCTGGGCTTGACATGGCTTTGTATGTTAGGCAGAGGTCGCCTCTGAGTAGGTGATAAGTGATGGAGTAGAGCTGGAGTTTTTTGAGATGGTCTGCGTATGGCATCTGTTTGAGGCCGGTAATCCTCTTAGTGAGGTATTTCTGTGGCCTTTTTAGTTGTTGTAGATGTTCTGTAAGGTACATGCCAAATGGGGCATTGTACTCTATAATGGGTCTGTTGAGGGATGAGTAGAGAGGAACAATTACCTCTTTTTTTCTGGAGGAGAACCCCTTTGTGATGAGGTGTGCCATGTAGAAGGATTTTCTGACTACTGTGGTGATGTGATTATCAAAGGGAGACTACTGTCCACCTGTGTCCCAAGGTCTCATCACACTTTCAGTGTTTAGTAGGCTACCGCCTATGTGGTAGTTCATGGGTACAGTGTTTTTCCCAAAGGGGATGGTAATGCACTTCTTGGCATTGAGCATGAGGCCATGACTTTGACACCAAGCATCAGTCTCAGTGAGGCTCCTTTGTACTGTCCACATCATTAGGTGATTCTATTATGGCACCTAGTTTGCAGTTGTCTGTGAACTTCATTAGCCAAAGACCTGCTGTATTAGCCTGGACTTCTGAGAAGTAGATGCCAAACAGGAGAGGACCCAGGACTGAGCCCTGAGGTACTCCACTTGTCACTGGTCTGAAGTTGGATTTGGAGTCGGCTACTTTTCACTGTGTGGGTTCTGTCAGTGAGCCAGTTGGCCACCCATCTTGTGACATAGGAATTTATGCCCAGTCTAGTGAGTTTATCTATAATTCCAGAGTGTGGGATGGTGTCGAAAGCCTTGGTGAGGTCAAGATAGGCTGTGTGCACCACCTTACCCTCATCCACGGCTCTGGTGACTGCTTTAAAGAAGTCAATCAGGTTTAGGAGACATGACCTACCTTTTACAAACCCAAACTAAGTGGTCCAGAGTTTGGAGGTTACTTATGTCCTTGTTTATAAGCTCCAAGATGATACGTTCCATGGCCTTGCAGACCAGGCTCATCAGGCTAATAGAGTGGTAGTTCCCGGGGTCCGTGGTGGCGCCCCCTTTGTGGAGTGGGACAACAGTCACTGTGCGCCATTCAGTAGGCACAAAGCCTGAAGTGAGCCTATGACTGAACATGGTACTTAGATGGGTTGTCGGTTCATTCTGTAGTTCATGCAGAACGCAGCCTGGGATGTTGTCAGGTTTCATGGATACTGTGTTCTTGGCTTTGGAGAGTGCAGTCTTTACTTGTGCAGCTGTGATTACAGGGGCTTTGCACTCTTCCAGAATAGTGATGGGCCGTTTGGGGGGGTGAGCGGGGGGTGAAGTCTGCACTGAACCTATCTGCCAGGATGTTGCCAATATCAGTTGGTTCTGTATATTTAGTGCCATGGTGCTGCAGCTCAGAGCAGATCTAAGTGTCGCCATTGAGATTCTTAACATAGTTGTAGAATGCTCTTATTTTCATAACTAACTTTGGAGGATTTTATGGGGGATCTCAGCTTCTTACTGAGGCTGACCAGGGAGTTCCTGCAATCACGGGATTTTACTCTTTTTTTGCAACAGCTTCTTCTTTCTGTTGTAGAGTTTGTTTATGGCAGGGGACAACCAGATTGGCTTCCTTTTTTTGGAGGATAGCATCTTGGTTCTGTTGGGAATGGCACGATCCATGCACTCATGCTTATACAGTGCATTTGTATAGGATTCAGCAGACATACCTCTATTTTCCATCTGTATGGGTGTCGTGAAGCTTGCCACTTCTGTCTTAAGAAGCATGATGTTGGCTTTGGAGAATTTTTTTACGGTGGTTTCCTTAATGGGGGTGGGATATTGGTGTCTAGGGTGATTAGCTTGTGGTCAGATCTGACAAGTGAGGAGATGACCTCTGGCATGAAACATCGGTTACCCATATTGGTAATGACCAGGTCCAGGATATTGCTGCCCCTGGTGGGGGTATAGACAAGCTGATCCAGGGCGTTGAAATTTATGAATTCCAGAAAGCGTTGAGCAAACAAGTTAGTACACGAGTAGTTTTCCCAGTTGATGGTGGGGTAGTTGAAATCGCTCATTATTAGGGTATTGGGCTGTACCTTAATATTACCCAGTATATCAAAAAATGTGAAGTGGGCATCCTGGGGCACTTTCCTTATGAGCTTACCCATCAGCTTGTTTAACCAGCACCTTTCACATCACTTATTTTTATTTATTCCTCTTTCTGTGCAATAGATTTAAATATTCTCTGCACCAAATGCACTTTCTTTCCTGAACTACGACTTTCCTTAGTCTTATCTGTTCCCCTCCAGCTTGAACATTTCTCCCTGCACCCTTTCCTAAAACCTCAGCTCTCGTATACTAGCCATTTCCACAAACTACATTTTTCTTATTGACGGTCTCCTTACTTCAACAAAACTCCCATTCCAGCATCTCCCAACTTCTGTTGAGCAAGTAAATCTGCAGATTAGAATAAGTGTGTATGTGAACCTCCTCAAACAAATTTACCTCTTTTTATGTTTAACTGTAAAATGAAGTCTTGAGTCACAGGTTTATTGTCTTTGCATTAAGCTGCCAAATGGCTAAAGATAATGTGTGAGCATTAAGTCCCACTGTGCAACCAGTCTTAGCTGCTACATTTTGCTTTCCAGCCTCCTATTAACAAGTATCTGTCTCTCTTTCTCCATCAGTATATTCCCAAAGGAAATGTATTCCACTTTCCCTTGGGTAGGGACCTAATAGGACATATTATATCCTGTATCTTCTCACCTCACCATTCTAGAGAGATGCAGTGCATCAACTGACATGAAAGATCATGCTCACCCCTGCACAGTAAATCACGACCAGTACAACCAAACATGTAGGACATCCTTTACTGTATCTGGTCATTCTTAAACTCTGTCATTACATTGCCTCCACTGGGCATCCATGCAAAATCTGAGTAAGCTCAGGAGAAAATGTTAATGTACTAAAACCTGTAACCACATGTAGGACAAATATCTCTCAAGGGTATTGTCTCTGAAGGATATAGGATGCTTCCAGGAAAAAATTTGCACTCATAGGTACATCTATTGGGTGGTAAAATTACACCCCTCCACTTCTACCACTACCACAAACCCTTGTCTGGGGTGATTCACTTCACTCTAATTTCTGTGACAGACTGTTATAATATTTAAGAATCTAAATATAGTAATTTTAGAAGGTACTAGAAGCAAGATATCACAGCTTGGATCTGGAGAAGGGTGTACAGCCTTACTTCCCTGCTGTTGCGTGAAACATGACTAAAACCCATCTGATATGGATGTTGAATACTGGTGTCTATTCCAGTTACAGGAAAGTCTTTGTAAAGGGTAAATGCGGTGGTTCACCCATATTCATCTCAGATAAATATAATTTTGCTTTTTTCTAGACAGACTTTATCCCTCTCCCATTATGTTAAGGATATCAAAGTCAATATAGCCCTGCAAACTACATTGCAGATACCCACAACAAACTCATTTTTTCTGCTGATAGAGTGACTTATTTAAAATAAGTGGAGAGATCATGTCATCAATTCCTAATACTAATGAATTTTATCAGGACATTAGGAAAAAGCTGCATCAGTCTTATTGACTTGATTATGACACAAAGCACATCTGACATCTGCACTGCAGACATTAACAGGAATAATCTAAGTGACTATTCTCTTACATTCT
This sequence comes from Protopterus annectens, assembly GCF_019279795.1. Taxonomy (NCBI): domain Eukaryota; kingdom Metazoa; phylum Chordata; order Ceratodontiformes; family Protopteridae; genus Protopterus; species Protopterus annectens. The sequence continues at coordinate 198,773,543 of NC_056750.1, forward strand.
CTTACATTTTGTATTTGGTATAACATTACTGAATATAGTATCCATTTTGGCATATATTTTTCTAAACATAACCCTCAACGTAGGGAATTTTAGAGATTTCTAACTAGAAAGCTCAGATTCTAACTAAAAAAGGTCAGTGGACTTAAGACTCTTAGTTATTGAGACAGATTAGCAGCCCACTCTCTGAACTCAGTCTCTTATGAAGTTTCCGCTTTTGAAGCCATGAAAGATTCAATCCTCCTTAGTATACTTTAACATAACAGAACAAATAGTTCCTGAAATAACTGGTTAAAGGGCCGAAACTTTTGTCAACAGATAAGCAAGATATTTTGGCATGATAGATTTAAATTCCACTGTGGCACCCACATCTGGAACAAACTTCCATTATATGTTATACAGACAATTGGATAGGCAGCCTGAAACTCTTCCCTGGTTTATGCAATGGTGCCCTCATTGAGGCTGGAAGGAACCTTTCAATATGGTTTATTGACTAAGCTTGTCAAGGTCAGTAGATCGACTCCCCAGTAGTTTCCTACGAATCTGTGATCTATGGATGTGGATACATGGTGCAGCCTTCTTGAGCTGCTTATTGAGGCCACTGCTGTCCCCTGAAACAGTCAGCTGTGCAGACACTGGTATGATCGCCTGGAGAACTGACACCCTGAAGGTCTCTAGCACTAGGAAGGGGAGGTTAGGAAGGAATGACCTGGATGGTATAGGAAGTATTTACAACTGCTGCTCTTTCAAAGTACAATTTTAACTTTTTTTCTGGCATTCTGAGGTGTGTTCCCAAAAAAGGATTCTTCTGCCAAGTATCTGAGCATTCAAAGTGGGCTACTATATAGGACTGTATGGGAGGGTGGGAGGTTGGTATAGTGGTTAAAGTGTTTACCTTTACAAACACAATGTACAGGGTTTGATTCTCACATGGGATAACTGGCCAAGCTCAAAATATCCCACAATGGTAGTTATCCTAGTACTAATCTATGAACCTATGAACTTTCTCTGTGCTGTGACTGTTTCTTGTTAGGTATTGCATAGCTGTTCACCTGTGAGGCTGTGTGTACTATGGGAGGCTTCTGCTACCGTGCATGTCACAAGTGAGGCTGTAGCTTAGTTATGAAGCTGTGAGAACATTTCCATGTATCTGCTATCATGTACACACAAGTGTAGCTGCAGCATTGCTCTCCACTTCTTTGCTCAAGAATCAGGGACAGAGATAATAAAAATGGGGGGGGGGGCAATTTTAACTATTACTCTAATTCAATTAAGTTAACAGAACAACAGAATGAAGCTCTAATGTCTGCCATTATTGAATGACTAATCCTCAGTGGTCTGCTAGAAAAATTTGAGGGACAATGCAAAAATGCGAGGGAAAATCAGAGAAGCTCTGCAACATCAGAAACAGTTGAGAGATAAAAGATATAACATAGCTGGCACATTTCCAGGTTTCTATTATTGTGCATATCAATGTGAGAATGTAAGTTTGTTGATTGTTGTTTTTCCTACATCAGCGTGACACAGTTGTTATTCTCCATTGTCTTTCAGTGTGGGCAGCGTGGGAGGCAGCTGAATCATGCAGTACAGTGGTTAATGTGGCACTTAGATGCCAAGTTATTCTTATGTGCAATAGTAATGTTATTCTTCATATTTTGTCTTGTTCAGCAAGTTATTAACTAAATGAGCATCAGGCATGCCAGCTACAGCTGTACCCTGTCCCTGCAGTAGGTGAGTGGTCTGAAACTCGTCTTTGGGGGGGGTCTCACCCTTCTTAGCACACTGCCCATCTCAGCCAACTGCTTTGCAGCCTAGCCATCAGTGTGGCAGGAAGCACAGTAGATGGTGGATACTGCAATGACCAACTGGATGGCCACCTTCATGCCCCTTCTGGAGCACATAGTAGATATGTTCAGCTGTAAAGCCCCTACCATCAGGCCAGCTAAGCAGGGTGTGGCCTCTGTCATCAACCTTCCCAGCCCATCTAAACCATACTTTGGTTCAACTGGCATAACCAGCCAGCATGTTGCCTGTACCTAGCTTTATCCTCTTCTAGGTGTACCAGCATGCAATTGTGCCACAGCTCACCCTTTGTGTGCTGTGCACTCCTCCGCATCTTCATTTGCAATTTCATGTTTCTGTCTGCCTGGCTCATGCCTCCCCATTCTAGTGTGTGCGCACACCCCCCCCAATGACTACCCTTCTCCACCTTCCTTCCATTTCTCTCTCACTCCTCTCATCATCCTCTCTCTCTCTTTTACATACCTCTCTTTATAAATAGATAGACATATATATGTAAATATACAAAAGGGGTACATATCACCACAAAAATCATGTCCTGCCTGCCTATTCTTTATGCTTCCCTTACTGTGTACCTCTGCTTGTTCTATTCCCCCTTCTTACTGTTCTACACTTTCCTTTCCTCTTTCATTGGAACAAATAGCATTCCAGGAGCCAAACCACCTGACAGCAGGTGTTTGCAGTGCGCTGCATGTTAGTTCTGTACAACAGCCCAGTCCACCACTCATCAGCTTGTGCTACCTGCTACCTTCAAGTATTGCATGATCCTGACTAACCAATACATAACCGCTGCCTTTCTCCCTAACATAACCGATTGCTCTGCTCCAGTTATGTTGTCTTGCAATTGTTTAATCCTAATCTATATGTGGCATTGAAGCACAGCTATCTGCTCAGCTGCAAAGATCGTCAGCATTTAATATTCATTTGTGTTTTATACTGCAGTGTATTGTCTTTAAGCAGTGCAAGTCTTGCTCAGGTGAGCAGCACATCTCCATGAATCCCTGGCATGGTGTCACTCTGTCTTTCAGAAGGCTACAGAAATATACAAAATTTATTTGTTTAATGGTCCTGTGTTTCAAAATCAACTTTGTATGGATACAGATACTGTTAATTCTCCAGGGATAATTCAGAATATATGTCTTAACATTTAAATGTTTGTTCACTCAACATTTCCTTATAGACTGAGCATAAAAATGATTTATTATGATGAGAGCTCTACTCCAGTAAACAAATATAAATAACAAATAAAATAAATATATTTATCCATACTTGCACATGCTATTGACAAATGTGTGTGTGTGTGTGTGTCTATACACACATTATATCATCAGCCCCCTTTTTCCCATTTTTCAACATGGGGTCAGGGTATCGTATTAACTGCCGCCATCCCTCTCGATTCAGTGCCACACTCCTGCCTTCTTCAACACACATGCCTGACTGTTGCAGATCTTCTTTCACACGATGCATCCACCTCTTTGTTGGACATCCTTGCTTCCTCTTACCTTCTTCCTGTCTGTCCCAAATCTTCCTCATCAGATTGTCTTCTGCTTTTCTACACATGGCCAATCCACTGTAATCTGTTCTCTTCAATCTTTTCTGCAATTGGAGCTAATTTGGCTTCTGCTCTTATGTCCTTATTTCTTCGTCTGTCCCACAGTGTGCATTCTACCACCCTTCTCAGGCACTTCATTTCCATCACCCCTAACTTCTTCAACTGTTTTGCCTTTACTGCCCAGGTTTCTGTATTATACAGTAGTACTGGTCGCACCAGTGTCTTGTACACCTTACTTTTCAGCTTCTTTGGCATTCTTCTGTCATAGACTACACCTAACACTCTATGCCAGTTGGCTGCAGCCCCTCTGATTCCAGCTTTGACCTCTTCATTCAGACTTCCCTTCTCCTGAACCACCCCTCCCAGCTACTTGAAGCTGTTTACCTGTTCCACTGTCTTCCCTTCTATCTCAATACTCAGCTTCTTCTGATTTCCCCAATTTGCTGCCATTACCACGGCCTCATCTGTGCTTAGTTTCATCCCATGTGCCTCCAGTTTTGCATTCCATTCTCCTATCTTTTGCTGACGTTCTTGCTCAGAGTCTGCCTGTAATCCCACACCACATGCATACATCAGCTTTGTTTATCTGTCCCATTCGACCTGTTTGCTAATGTACTCCATCACCAGTATAAACAGCAGTGGGCTCAGAGCTGAACCCTGGTGTACACCCACTCCCACAGGGAAACCCTCTGTAAGGCCAGACACTGTTCATGCTTGAATCATTTGGTCCTTCTACATAACCTGCACTAATTCTACCAATGTTTCTGGGACTTCAAACCACTGCAGTACTGCCCAAATCAGCTTTCTTGGGACCTTGTCATATGCTTTCTCCAAGTCTAGAAATGCCCAGTTGGACTCTCTCTTCTCTAGCTTCTTCTCAAGTATCTGTCTCAATGCAAACATCGGGTCAATTGTGCTGCATCCTGATCTGAATCAGAACTGCTCACCTCCCATCTTACATTCTACTACTCTGCATATCCGTTGATCAGTCACCATCTCCAGAATGTTCATGCAATGTGATAGGAGTTTGATGCCTCTGTACTGCCCACAGCTGTGAATGTCCCCTTTGTTCTTATACACTGGCATGAGCATGCTTATTCTCCAGCCATCTGAGATATGCATCTCTCTCCACACTGCTATGAGTACCCTCAGGAGCCATTTCTCCCCTATTTCACCCAGCATCTTTATCATATCTGCTGTGACCTCTTCTCAGCCTGCTGCTTTCCCTGACTTCATTTTCCTTAGTGCTGTTCTTACTTCTATGGTGGGCTCCTCTTCTTCTCTCATCGTAGACTGTTTTTGAGGCAGTACAGCTTCTGTGGGGTATTTCTCATTCAGAAGCTGCTGGAAATACTGCTTCCATCCACCTTTGATGTCCTGTGGACTGGTGAGCAAGTTGTTGCTGACATCCCTTACGAAGGGTGCCTATCTTCTTTTTGTCTTTGCCTTGCAACCTGATATGTAGTTTCTTTGTGCAACTTACTGAGTCACTTTCCAAAAGTTGGTAGAGTGCCTCTGATGCCCTTTTCTTTGCTATTGCAACTTCTTCCTTAGCTTTTTTGTTAGCCAACCAGTAGTCCTTCCTAGCCTTGTCAGTCTTTTCTATCTCCCACTACTTCCTGCACTCCTCCTTTCTTTTGATGACTTCCTGGACTTCTGCATTCCACCACCAGCTTTCCTTATGTACTTTACTTCCATACCTGGCTTGGCCACATATCTTTTCTGTAGTCCCAACATATGCTGTTTTAGAAGCTGCCATTCTTGTTCAACTCCACTTATTTCCTCCTCTTCTTGGGGTGCTAGAGCCCTGAGCCCTGAGTAATTCCTTGACTTGTTGTACTTTCTCTCCAGTCAACTTCCAGCTCCTCAGCCTGGTCTCTGTTGACCCTAGAGCTTTCTCTGACCACTGCTTACAGCTGATTTTGGCAACTAGTGGTTTATGCTGTGGGCCAACTGTTTCACTGGGGATAACTTTACAATCATGGATTCTACCCCAATATGTTTTTCTTACAAGGAGGAAGTCTACCATCGTTGCATGTTGACTACTCTTGTATGTGATCTTGTGACTGTTTCTCTTTCTGAACCACGTGTTGGCTACTTTCAAGTCATCTGCCAAACAGAAGTCTAGGATGGCCTCTCCTTTATTCCTGTTGCCACACCCATGTGGACCCAGGCAGTCATCATATCCTGTTCTGTCTGTCCCGATATGTGCATTCAGGTCACCCATTGTCAACACCAAATCATGTTGTCCTGCTTTGTCTGCTTTATCGACTAGGTCTTGCAACTGCTGTCTAAATGCACTCTTTTCCTATCACAACCCTGCTGTGGAGTATAGGCTGAGATTATGAGCACTGCCCTATCATTACACTGGAGTCTGATTGCCATGAGTCTGTCATTAATTCTGATGACATCTCTCACTGCCTTCTGAAGCCTCTCTCTCACCACAATTCCTACACCATTCCTAGCCTATCCTCCTCCTGAGTAGAAATGTCTGGTCTCCAAGTCAACTGGCTTTGCTGCACTGCCCTTTCATTTTGTCTATTGGATACATAGGATGTCCAGCCTCCTCTGTATCATCATGCCACCCACTTCCAAGCTGTGTCCTGTCAGTGAACCTATATTAAGCATAGCAATTCTTAGTTCATGCTTGGCAGGTTGTTTTTTATATCCAGCTTTCACTCAACAGAGCTAGCCCAAGTAACCCAGGCTGGACACTGGACGGCCAGTAGCTTATTGAACCATGGGCTTTATGGCAGGCACACACTGGCAAGTAGGGGCATATACACCCCTCCCACCATTAGCATGGGTCCCTGGTATAGGGTGGAGTAGGCCGGGGTCTTCAACCCACTTATCACCGGCACTACCCATGCCCATTTTGGCGACATTAGTCAACATTTTGCCAACATGACCTAGAGCCATATTTTACACCGAGTGGCTAGCCCTGCCAAGGCATGCAGTCTGTGATCCATGTTCTCCTGTCCTGAAGACACTGCGCATCACAGCGGATGCCAAAAGAGGTTGGTCTTTACAACTCTTCCTCCTATAGGGCACCATGTAGAGTCTGTGCTGCTGTCCACAGCTCCATTCATTGGTGAGTTTGAGATGGAAACCCTCAGCATGTTTTTCGCAGGTGGGAGCAACCCCACAGAGACACACGGAGAACATGCAAACTCCAAACAGACATTGGTCTGAGATTTGGATTGAACTATTCATAAAGAAGTGCTTTTTAGACATCAGATATCGGTGCAAAGTTTTTGAACATTATGTAAGCTTTTGATCCCATGAAGCATTATATAAACATGTTTTAGATCAATTCATTAACAAAAATATGAGCATATTGCATATATTCATAATAATGCAAAAAATGATTCACATTTTTTCAAGAACTGTACTGATCCACAATGCTTCCAATGGACTCTGCCGGAAGTATTTACTAAAATATGATGTTTGTTTTATTGCTAAATAAGTGTAACAGAAACCAGGTGTAAGGGAGAACTTTTCCAGTATTATATAACTTTCACTTGATACCATGAAGCAGTGCTAGCCTGTGTAGTTCCTTGATAAGTCATCCCCCCCAACTCAAACTTAACAAAAAAAAAAATCTCTTTTACAAATTTTCAAATTTAATAAATGGCTTGCCATATCTAAATACCAGACACACAGCACTAAAGCAACACTTCAGCTCTTATTGTAAATGCAATATCACTAATCACTTCTGAGTGCCAGCACTGTGCTACTACACAATCTGCATCCTGCCGATGGTCCACCTAATACCTAGTGCCTGGGGCTGCTGATTCCTTTGCTGTAACGTAGCTACACCTCTTATATGAAGTATCATATAACCCTTATGGGCCAAGTTAGTAACATAAATATTAACATGGTATATATTCAACATTGGGAAAGAAATCAAACTGTCTCACTTAAGAAGCATTTGGTCAGCAGCTATTCCTGACCTGTGTGCTGACTTGGCTTATGCAGTGGACACCCACAATGTTACTACAAGGAAAGTGCATAACATATTTGCTTATACATATTTTAGCATGTTTACATGATTTTATTGCTAAGGAAGTATAAATATCTGTAAAACAGTGGTAGTTATACACTTGGTATCAGCGAAAAGTTTTCCAGCATTATGTAAACTTTCTTTCGATACCATGAAGCAGCATATATACATTCATTCTTCATCAAGTTATTAACAAATTACTATAACATAGTCATAATTTAACATGGAAATAAATCATATTTTCTCATTTAGTGACTACCTCATTTAAGTCAGGAGCCATTCCTGACCTGTGTGGTGACTGCCTATAAAATACTGTTTCACAATGCTTCCTAATGGACAGCTGCCTGAGAATGTTTGCCTGAGGTTTTGCATAAATATGATATTTATGCATATTTTAATATTTTATTCCCAAACAAGTACAAATATCTGCAAAATAGTGGTAGTTAGACACTAGGAATTGATGACAAGTTTACCACCAGTATTATATGCTTTCTTTTAACATTGTCAAGTACACATAATTACTATGTTTATTTTCACTCTATGTGGATTAGCTGTACTGCATAAATGACAACATAGTATAACACTCTGATGAGACTAAAAATGTTCCAAGATGACCTGTCAGGAAGCACCAAACTTCCTCCTCAGCTTTGAAATATTAACTTATCCATAATACAATAGTGTTCAATACAGCTTTTCTTGTATGTAGGTCAGAAACTCCCCACAGACTATACAAACCTTTCCTAACTAAGAACAGGTCAGGCTGCCCAGCATCTGACTTTTGCACTTTCTTACTGAAGTGTGTATAGTATGCATATAAAGGCATAGCTGTGTGATATCAACCTCTTACATGTGCATGATAGTTCTTGATCAGACTCCAGGAACTCCACTGTGTAGGTTAGGCAGGAAGCTGTTCTGTTTCATCAACTGATGCATGATAGCTTTTCTCTAATTTATCATACCTGTCCTGTGATGCACTTTATGAATTTTGAATGCAGTTTAACTACAAAGGAAGCTGCGGTGTTAGCAATGATGTAAGTTTCTCAATGTAAAAAGCTTAGACAAGCAGAGGGAACTATGTCAGTGTTTAAATGTTTAACTGCTGATTCTACTGGGTGAATCACTTGTATATTCTGACTGTAATTGGTTATGTAGACTAGAACACAACTTCATTGAAGATAAAATTTGTTACATAATTATGAACCTGTTACAGTGCTTCAGCTGCCTTGTTCAATGTATTCTTGGTCATTATTTCCACAGACAGCTTCTGAAAAATGGGTTTTGGCTCCGTGGCATTCAGCCAACTAGTAAAATGAAATAAATACAGAAGGTGAAAAAGCTGAGGTAGTCAAACACCTGATACAGAGCCTTTATCATGACAACAGTCACTCTTCTATTTCTCTTTCTATCCTCTATGTCCTCCTGTCTTTCTATCCTCTATGACCTCCTGTCTTAATAACACAGCAGTCAAAATTCAAAGAAACTACACTGCGTTCTCTAGGGCCAAATTATTCCTTACACTCAGACTTCGATTTTAGAGAGGTAGTATATTCATCCAACACGTCTTACTCTAGGGTACGGTGCTTGCCTCTTCTCCCAAAAATGAGATGGAAAAACTGAAGCCAACATACCTCTCAACTATCCAGATTTTTGCATAATGTCCAGAATTTTCCTCAAATTTTTGATCTTTTCCTCATAAAATTTGTGGGGTTATTTTTGGCAAATCACTGGGAACTGAATTCACTCAATAATGACAAATTTGAATTTCAGACTTTATGGCCTTCAAAAAAATGCATGCTAAACAAATACTGTTCTAGCAACTTTAAGCTTGTAAGACCAATATAAATCTGTCTCTATTTTTGGGCCGTCTCTCCCCATTATATTAGGCTCTGTCCAGACTTCTTGCACTAGGAAGTTGAGAGGTACTCATCCCTCATTAGACCCATTATAGAATACAACGCCCCATTTGGTATGTACCTCTCAAGACATCTGCAACAACTGGAAAGGCCTCAGAAATACCTCACTAAAAGAATCACAGGCCTAAAGCAGATGCTCTACGCTGACCGCCTTAAAAAACTCCAGCTATACTCTGTCACATATCGTCTACTCAGAGGCGATCTCTGCTTAACATACAAGGCCATGTCAAACCCAGAGCTGTTGGACATGCTACAGAAATCCCAATCCCTCAGAGCTACACGCTCCAGGGATCTAAACCTTGTTATCACAATAAACAAAGCATGCTGGAGGGATAGGTTCCTGACCCAGAGACTCCCCAGACTCTGGAAGAGATTGCCCATACATGTCAAGCAGAGTGCCTCTTTGGACCTCTTCAAGAGGAACCTTGATGATTGGATGGGAGAAAGGAAATTCACCCCAGGGATCACGTCAGTCGCCCTGCTAGACAGGGGTCCAGGAAAGTAAATAATGTGGGAAGAAATAGCCAGGGAATTGTTATGGCTAGGCTTGTATAGGCCCTAGGGCTGATAGCCTAGTACCAACCTATGAACCTATGAACCACAATTGCTAGGCTTGATAGCTCAACATCACTGCCATCCTCTGGCGATGATACAAACCTGATAAAGTGCTAAGTTTGAATCCCGCAGGGTCCTGTATGGACTGATCATTAGATGCAGTTCAAGGTCTCTTTACTATGCTGAGCTTGTCTTACATTCTTATATTCTCTGATACCCATTTTACTTTACTCAGGATCGTGAGGTAGCTGCAGTCACCCAAGCAAACAACAGGACACAAGGCAAGGAAGCTGATCCATCACAGAATGCATGCACATGTTCATTCACTCTCAGCATACATAACTATGGGCAGGGTGCAAGACCAATGGTTCCCCTAATGGTCTATCCTTTTGGAAAAGTAGGAAAGTACAGCCCCCAAATAAAACTCACACAGACATATCAATTCTGCACAAAGGGCATCCCAGCAACAAAGCAAATCAGAGAACAAAAGTTGTGAAACAACATTGAATGCCATACCATTGTACCACAGTGAAAAGTAAAACCAATCAGAATGAGGATAGCAACACTTCAGCAAGGCATGACTGTCTTGAGTGACTTTTTGATGTGGTTTTTTTTTTAATTGTGGTTTATTCTACTAGAGTTAGTTGTACTGAGTAAGCCAGAGGTTCATTTTCAGTGTTTGCTGTTTTTTTTCTCCACTTTCGCCCACTATTGTGTGATTGTCGAGTTTCTGTATATAAGTTAGGGGAATGTGAAGGGCCAAAGCCCCAATGGGAGTTCAACAGTAACCTCCCACACACACACACAGAAACACTTTTTTTTTTTTTTTTTTTTTTTTATGATTTCTGAATCGCAATTTCCAGTCTTGAAGAATCAATGAAGTGTAACTTGCTGTTATGACTGAATATAAAGAAACTAATTAGAACTGTACATTTTATATTATCTTACTAATGAGCAACTCTAAAACTGAGACTCATTGTATGTGTTAACTATCTTGTTTCATTGAGTTATTTACTGTGTTGTTAATGATACTGTCATGGGTCAACCTCAAAAAGGGCCCCTTGAAACAATGAGATTTAGCAGACTGACTCAATGCAATCTATTAATGAAGTAATACACGTATGAGTGATCTTTTACACTTTGTAAGTCTGTTGTAATATAGTAGCACTTTTCACACACTCACTTTTTATTTTGTTTTTGGTATGTTCACTGGGGTTGTACAATGATCACAAGTGACCACTTGGAGGTAATGCCCAGGTGAAATAATTCACTAAGAATAAAGAAAAAAATAGAACAGAAAGGCAATAAGCTGTGCATATCAAAAACAGAACAGAAAGTGATAATAAGTAACCAAAACTCTACAGTAGTGATTAAAAGTTGTAGCAAAATGTATCAGAGATATGTTCAATATACAATTTTACATGATTATATTTCAGGTTTACATTATGGTGGAAATCCTGTGGGGTAATGTGAGAGAGTGAATTAATGATGAAGCAACATTTTGTTTTTGATAGTCTGTAGTGTGGACAGGTTTCCTTATAGGCTGTGGCTATTATATGTAGTTCATATCTGGGTAGAGCCAGAAGGACACCTTTGCCTGTAGGTGCTCTGGCTGAAATGGCTATATAGGGTGAGACTTTCCTAGCCTAGAAAAGAAGTGAATTCTGTCCTTAATTTTTTAATATGGCTATGGATACAAAACCACTATGAAGATGTTCAATAAATATACTAGACCCAGTGTGTTCTCCTATCAGTACTTAATATATTATATCTAAAATGACTTAAGATATTTTTCCTGCAGATACATAACCTGACTTTCCCACAATAATTCTACTACTGTACATCTTTAGTCTATGTATGTATAATTTGTAAGTGACCGTATTTTCCTGTCACATCCTGAAAAGGATATTCTGACCAACTCGCCTACCTGCTTAGCAAATGTTGAACACACCAAAATTCACATCAGGAACTGCTGGCAGGAACATGACTTTCAAAATGGGAGAGAGAAAAAAAGAAAGGCATGACATAAGAGAAATATTTAGATACCTTACAAAGTCAGCAGGAAGTACTTCCTTGACATAGAGGATGCAAGCACTTCAGTGGGACATTGCCTCAAGAGTTCAGAACAGCAGTCAGTATACATTTCATGAGAGAAATCAAATTAAAGTGGAATGGAGTTTTTGGTGTTTATAAATTTCTTAAAACTTTTAAGCTGAGAGGGGTATGTTTAATGTTGGTCTGAGACATTAATAGAACTTGCTGGCAGGATAGATTTCTGTCCCAGAGACTCCCCCATCTGTGGAATAGACTCCCTCTCCATGTCAAGCAGACTACTTCTCTAGCAATCTTTAAGAGGAACCTTGACGACTAGATGGGAAGCAGAAAATATACCCCTGGGATCCCACCTGGGTCCCTGCTGGACAAGGGAAACAGGTGCTGACTTTGAGGGAACATGGGTGAAATTCTTGGCTAGGCTTATAAAGGCCTCTGGGCCAATAGCGTAGTATCATCCTATGACCCTATAAATAAAATGGAAGCAATGTAATAAGGGAGATGAAGAAAAACAATACAGAGTAAGGAAGCAAAAGGAATAGCGCATTCATAAATAATCTCACAGAACTACAAAACTGAGCAGTCTTGAAAAACTACAGAAACCTTTATTTGCAGTTTCATGTTGTTGTAGTCTTGTATACAAACTAACATAACATTTATTTGTGTTTCCATTTCATTGTACATTTGTACTTATATATGAATATACAAACTAAACTGCTTTTGTCTGCTTCATGTTTTATGTGCTTATAACCAGTTTACAAGTTAATGAGATGTCCCTACAAACATCATATGTTTATCTGATATTTATCCGATTAGCTACAGTCTGGAAATAAGACTCTCATCTCATTGAGGCTGTACTCTGATTCATGCCAGTCTCCCTACCAGTGCAAAGGGGCTTTCTCCTAGTGGAATTAATGACTGAATTGTAGTCGTATTCAGTGTGCCCCATCAGAGTAAAGCAATTGTTTGTCAACTTTAACTAGAAACACCAGGACTGTGTTAGCAACCATTCAGGTTACACTATACCCTTATATCAGGTAAAACAGTATATACTGCATCTCATACTTCTCAAGCTCTTAGTGCAAGAAATCTGGACAAATCCTGGCAAAGTGGAGGGACAAAGCCCCCAAAATAGGGAATGGTTTTAAATATTGCTCTTATAAACTTAGAAAGTTGCTAGAGTAACAGGGTTTGTTTTACCATATGTTTTTTGAAGGAGTTGAAGTCTGAAACTCAAATGTATGTCATTATCCTCAGATAATCTCAGTGATTTGCCAGAAAACCACACATTTTATGAGGGACAGACCAAAAATATGAGCCAAAAATCTGGATATTCTGTGAAAATCTGGACAGTTGAGAGGTATGCTGCACCCTTACATCAGGTAAAACAGCTCAGACCTTTTATATAGTTTTTTTTTTTTTAATGTGGCTTGACTCAAGTTACCTATTGCTGGACTTTTATACTACTGACTGATTACACATTGTCAGAATTTTATTTTTATTTATTTATTTATTTTACAGTCAATTTACATTGAGTCTCTTGGTAACAATTAATTCAGAGTCTTGGATTTACTATGAATTGTTGCATTTTGTTTGTTTAATTCACGCACTATTAAGAAAACCTAAAAACATCCAACACCCTGCAAGACTGCAAAACTTTTTTTTTTTTTTTTTGCAGGGAGTTCAAGTCCCCCTGTACTCCCAACATGAAGGTGAGGTCCCACACATCATAACTATATATATATATATATATATATATATATATATATATATACACAATAACCCTAAGGTCACACAAACTCAAAGAGAGAAAAAATGTAGCACTAACTGGTCTTCAACAAGCAATACATCTCTCATCTCCCCTCTTGGATACAATGTAATTGCAGATGCACTACTTTATTTCTGACGCTGCTTACTACATATACGAGTAATGTAGCTTATGAATTGCTGCTACTATGGTCAAGTCAGTGCAACATATCCCTTTTCCATTTTTGCCATGATCTTGTTATAACTATAACAGAGTTTTAGCTGTACCACTTCTCCATCGATCACACTAGATCATTCCTAGATTTGTTTACACTGGAGTCTCTTCTCATCTTGTTGTTATATAAGCATTCTATCCACCTCCCACATAAGACAAATGAAAAGACTGTTGTGCAGAAATAAAGCTGGCACTTAAAATGAATGTGTAATGATGCACAGTCTCCTGCAATTCAAGGTGAAAATTAATGAAATGGGTACCCGCAGCAAGTCAACTGCAGAAGTGAAAGTTAGTCTTTCATGGAATGCCACTGGCAAAGTTCTACATACTAGTAAAATATTTTACTCTCCCACTCAGCAATGATATATTATCATTGTCAATTACCAGCCTGCTAAAAAAAATGGATAAAATGAATCTTTTACAAGTTACTAGTCAGACCAGTACCTACTAAGTGGTTTGCAATGAACTGGCCGGAGCAAAGACCACTTGCAAAAGAAACAACACAGTGTAAGCCATTGCTGTTCAGTGTTGTAGGTCTTCCTATTTCCTTAGGAATGTAATCATGTAGCCACCTTACTGAAGTTCTGAGATAGTGTCTCCTTCTGCAGCACAGCTTTGTAAACAGCACTGCTTGCATAATTTCCACAAGTGAGTAGGCCCGTATAAAAGTCTTTAAAATGTAGCATTCTCTAACTCTTCCTACATGAAATTCCTAACGTATTAGTACTGTAAGCCTCAGTGCTATGATGTAAGAGTAAGAAGTGGGATACGAAACTCTTGACTATCAAAAAAAAAAAAGCAGAATGCTAGTCTGGCAAAGGTCCACCCACCCTTTTCCTTAGAATGGCAGTTAATTATTTACTAATTTATTCATATTCAAAGCTAGCATTCATATGCTTCAAAGCACGTGCAAAAGCAGGGGAAAAACTGTAACCATGGATGCATTGAAAGAAAAAAAATATGAAAATGAGAGACGTGCCTCTGTAAAACTAAATTATTACAATGCATTCTCAGAGAAACAGATTGCAGCAGAGTTGAGTTTATGCTACCATGGGCCCCAATGAAAAATTTTGGCCATGAGCTACACAGAGCAGTCTCCAAAGTCAGTGAAATAAACCACTAAGTCAGGAAAACTGTTTATTAAACCAGAATTGCACCCTATCGTCTCAGCAGAGCCTTCCAAAGTCAATACAAAATGCTAAAATAACAGTGTATATACAGTGTGTGTGTGTGTGTGTGTGTGTGTGTGTGTGCGTGTATCAAGAAACACTATTAAGAACAGTTAACAAACATTAAAAATAACCAATAATCATGAAGAATTAAGGAAGCACTTCTAGTTGACTTCTATATTAAGAACTCTAGGCTTTAGGGTTCCATATTTAAGTATCAAAAGACTCTCCTTTTGTAAAAGGACTTTTGCATATCAAAATCCTTATAACTATATTAATATAAATTTGGTCTCACATACTAGGTTTTTAAACAAGAGGGTCACTTCCATAGGAACATAAGAATAATATTAGGTAAGCAATCACAAGGACCAGAAGAGGCCAAGCCATATACATCTGTGGGGAGGCACTCTTGAAAGTTCTTACCACCCTATATGAGTAATTAATAGTGCCCGCAATACAAATAGGCACACTCACAAAAGCATCAGTACCCAACATTTCTGCCCATTTTATTTACAAACCATGCAGGAAAAGGCACAGTTGTGTAAGTAAGCTGACCATAACAATAGACATACAGATGAGTACTGCTGCAGTAGTCCTAGCCATATGGGCCACATCCTGCCAAGGATAAAACAGCCAGCTAGTCAGCCTCCAAAGCTCAAAGGCACCCAAACTGCCTGTCAGTTTAAGCTGAGATGAAAAAAAAAGTCATGTTTGGGCACCACGCCCACCAGAGCTTTCATGCCAACAGACAAGGGGAGGCTAAAGCACTAACAAGGACAATGTTAGGAAATTATAATAAAAGTCCTCACACTGGCATAAAAGACATGAAAAAATAAGGGGGATGGGGAAGGAGAGAGTACTGCAGCAATGATCATTTGAATGTCTGTTGTTGTTGTATGTTTATTGACACAACAGTACTATGGTCATCATCTGGATTACTGCTGCAGTAGCCTGAGATATATGGGTATAAACTACTTTAGCTTAGACTGACTGGCAAGAGGAATTATGAGGGCCTAAGTGCCCCTGGAGAATGGTCCTAGCAAAGCTTGTCCTAAGCCTGGAGAAGGAATCTAGTTTATACTGCTTTGAAAAGTACGCAAAGAGGACCAAGTTGCTGCTTATAGAATACTTCTAGAATCCAACCTTTTCCAAAAAGCCATAGAAGAAGCCAAAGCCCTGGTAGAATGACCATTGAACCTGCCTAAAATTGTCTTGTTTTGGTGGATATAAACAAGGCAATAGCATCTGGCTTTGACACAGGTCACTCTTTTTACCTTCTTAAGAAGTTAGCAATAGATCAGAGTTCCTGAAAGATTTTGTTTTGTCAGGATAATACCTGGATTGTCTGTGAACATCTGAAGTTTGGAGTATGCATTCTTCCTCATTTTTGGGTTCTGGAAAAAATAGGAAATGGATAACTTGGCTCAAGGTAAACTCGGATACCATTTTAGGTACAAATAAAGGATTAATTCTTAAGCAAATCTTCTCTGTAGGAAATTAGTTAATGAGATTAAATAAAAAAATGTTCTACCACTGCATTTAAACACATTTTATTTATGATGTCTCTTACATGTTTCTGCAACTGTAATGTCCATCTTCTCATTGTTTTACTTAAATAACACATACTGAAGAAAGAAAACAGGGCATATATTACAGAATTACAAGAGGTGGCCTCTTTGCTAAACTTTAAAGCATTGGTTCTATCAAACTTCAGTACTGTTAGCACAAATTGAACAAAACCACCAGAAGTAACAGTTCCTAATAAATCAATGCTCGCTGATACATATATGTTATTAGTAAAAAAACAGAAAAAGCATAAAATACTCACCCAAACAAATCCCTCTTGCTCAGAAAACCACAGGATATAGGTTGAACAAATCTTTCAATCTAAAGTGTGATAACATTGCTCAGTACTTCCTAACAATATTAACATTATTTTCTGAAATAAGATTGGACTCAATTATAAAGCAGCTTTTTTCTCCTTTATGTCACTCCAGTAGTATTATTGAGCAGAGAACTACTTCCACCATCCTTACAGCCAAGTGCCTGTCTTTGTGCCATGCACTTACTTTTATTATTGCATATTACATTACTATCTATTTACTTCAGTTCCATTTTCAGAGCGGATCTGGGATTTATAAACAACAGTTTGATTGACAGGGGATAAGAAACAAGTTACAAAACTTGATTAACAGTGAACAAGAGAGAGTAGTGATTGGGTCTTCGATTGTAACCATGATATGTGTTTGCAACATAGATGTTAAGAAATTCTCCTTGAACGTGAAGCTCGGGAGGTAAATCTTGGCATCTGTTTCAAGAACATATCATAACTGGTTATGATCAATGAGACACAATCATAACTATTTAGTGCATGGAGTTTTATTTACTCCATACACTACCCGTTACAAAAAAAATGTTGAAAGCCATAGGGCCACGGTGGTGCAGCGGGTAGCGTTGTCACCTCACAGCAAGAGATTCTCCCATTCGATTCTCAGCTGGAGCGCCTTCTGTGTGGAGTCTGCATGTCCTCCCCGTGGTCGAGTGACATTAAAGACATGCAGGTAGGTGCGTGCGTGAATGGGCGTGCCTTCTTTGAAGGTTGGGTGTTAGGCTGGCACCTTGGCACTGTAAAAATCCACTGCCAATCATTAGTGGACCGGAGTTCCTCTGTGGCGACCCCTACCCAGGAAAAGCTGAAAGACATTACTCACTGGCTTTGAAAGCCAGTAAAGCACTTGGCAAGTGCTGTTGTTTAGGCAGCAAGTAATATAATTGGAGGAAAAGGGCCAAGGCAGTTTTTAAATACTGCCTCCAATTTAAATGAGTCATTTACAGACTGATATCTGAAAACGTTCGCTGACAGGAAATAAGTGACATCAGGGACAGATGTCAGTGAAATAACAGTTTGTGAGACCTGTCCCCCAGCACTTAGGGGGTATGTACCATGCATACTTCTGAAAACATTGCTATGTTCGGGTCTTGTGCCACAGAAGTGCTTTACAAGTTTGTTTTTTCCTTGATTTGGGGGTGTAATCATTGTGCTCCATCTACCACAAATAAGTTACAGACTGAGAGAAACAAAACAGAGGGTAAAATTAATACTATTTAAAAGCATATTACCAACATCCTCAGCCTCTTTCAAGAAAACTATTCTAACAATCGTCCAGCCTTTAATAGCCCTTGATAACAGTGAAGAAAGAAAGATTGTGAAATGAATGAAAAGTATTTCAAAATAATCTACATTGACAGATGCCTACCAAAATTGTCTGGTAATAAGGTAATATTTTTTTTAGTAATAAGCATAACATTTAAACAGGAAATTTCATCAGTAGCTAGATGACTGGAAAATGTAAATCCACATCTACCAGAAAACAAGAATATAGTAACACAAGAAGAAGACTAAGTAAGTGATCACTGGGGCCACAAGATGACAAACTTGAAAGTTCATGTCACCCTTTGCAAGCACATAATGGTGCTCACCTCCCAAATCAAGCAGGGCCGTGCATCATGATCATTCTGATAAAAATTTGTATGCACCCGTCTAGTCATCAAGAGAAAGTGTCCTTGTGGAAGCTGTTTCCTTGTGACAACTGCATATTTTGTCCCAAAATTCTTAAAAAAAGAAGTTAT
Source organism: Protopterus annectens (assembly GCF_019279795.1). Lineage (NCBI taxonomy): Eukaryota > Metazoa > Chordata > Ceratodontiformes > Protopteridae > Protopterus > Protopterus annectens. The sequence goes on from NC_056750.1 coordinate 198,792,195, forward strand.
GTCCTTACCATATCGTTCCATGTGGAGTGTTCATCTCGCCTTTGTTCTTACACACGGGTTCGGAGCCGATCCTCGGCTCCGAGTTGGCCGCATCGCAAAGCTCTGCATCTCAGAGAAGCCCGAGACCAGACTATATCCCACAATCCTCCCTGCCATTACTCAGATCTAGTTTGCAAACAAACCAGACCGATAAACCAATACCTCAGGTGCAAGAACTACACACTCTCTCAGACATCCAGAGACACTCTCTCACCATAGCAAAATAACTAAGGGTAGTAACATATACCCCATGAGACACAGAACCATACACCCTGGAAGGGGTTAAGACATTTCAATCAGAGTCTAGTCCTACCCGTTCTTCCAAAACATGTGTGTTGGGGGGGGGGATGTAAGAACAAAGACGAGATGAACACTCCACATGGAATGTTATGGTAAGGACATAACTTCTTTATGTGAGAGTGTTCAATCTCGCCGTTTGTTCTTACACACGGGTAGCGTCCCTAGGTCCATCACCCCGAGTGACTCATGGAAGAACGTTCCTAAGCACAGTGGAACCAAAAGATGTCCTGTCTTTGGAGGCTTTGTCAATTCTATAATGAGTGATGAAAGTATGTGGCCTAGACCACATGGCTGCTGCACAAATCGTGTCCAAAGGCAAACGAGCTGCATGAGCCAAGAAAGTGGAAACGGATCTGGTAGAATGGGCCTTAGGTTTGGTAGGTAAGGACTGATTCGACTTAGAGTATACAAAGGCTATACAATCAGCAAGCCATTTAGATAATGTACGTTTTGTAATTGCCATGCCCTTTTTATTGTCTGCAAACGCGACAAAGAGCTGATCTGTCTTCCTGTAACTTTTAGTCCTATCCAAATAAAATCTTAACTGCCTGTGAACATCCAACTTGTGCAGCATATACTCCAACTTGTTAGTATGGTTCTTGAAGAAAGTAGGGAGTTCTATGGATTGGTTAATATTTGTGACGGAACATACCTTTGGAAGGAAAGATGGATTTGTACGCAAAGAGACTATCTGGGTGGAAAATCAAGTAAGGTGGTCTGACCAATAATGCTTGCAGCTCTGATACTCTTTGAGCTGAAGTAACAGCTATGAGAAAAAGTGTCTTCCACGATAAGAACTTTAGGAGGCAGGACGAAGCAGGTTCAAAGGGTGGCAACATGAGTTGTGACAGTAACAAATTTAATCTCCATGGAAAGAAAGGCTTCCTGACGGGCGGCCAAAGATGGAAGGTTCCTTTCATAAAAGCCTTACAAAGTCTGTAAGACATAATGGGAGAACCGTCCTCACCAATATGGAAGTTCAATCTGGCCGTCAACTGTACTCTTAGTGTGGAAGTAGAGGCTCCTTCATGAAAGAGGATAGATAAAAATTCCAATACTTTATGTAAAGGAGCTACCAGGGGGTCTAAGTGTTGGCTAGACGCCCAGTATACAAAGGGTTTCCATTTACTCCTGTAGAGTTTTGTAGTGGAAGCTTTATGAGAGGCAACCAGAATGTGTTGAACTGCCGGAGAAAGTAGATCAGACCTGGCTAGGCAGGGAAGCGGAGCAGCCAAGCTGCTAGTTTGAGGGATTGAAGAGATGGGTGAGGAACTCCCGACGAATGGGTCAGTAGATCTGGTACTGGGTCCAGAATCCACGGTTCCTCTGTTTGATGGGCTCGAAGAAAGGGGAACCATATCTGCCGAGGCCAGAATTGGGCTATGAGTATTATTGTTCTTTCCAGGTTCCTGGCTTTCTGTAGAAATCTGGAAATCAAGGGGGTAGGTGGGAATGCATATAGGAGACCCGGGGGCCAATTGTGTATCAGTGAGTCCCTGGGGACATCCCCTGGAGGGGGTAGAAGGGCAAAGTAGCGTCTGCATTTTGCATTCAACGGGGAAGCAAATAGATCGCAGCAAGGCTGGCCCCATCTGCGGAAGATCTTTTCCGCCATCTGTGGATTGAGGAACCACTCATGAGGTAACAGGATGGCTCTGCTCAACCTGTCCGCAATGGCGTTGGATGACCCCAGGATGTGCGTTGCTATCAGAAAGTGACCCATGGACTCTGCCCATTGCCAAATTCTCATGGCCTCTCTGCATAACGGGTAAGACCTGGTTCCCCCTTGCTTGTTTATGTACCAGACCACAGACATGTTGTCCATCTGAACTGCCACTGTTCCTAGAGGTAAGAGGGCTTGGAAGTGTTGCAACGCCAGGAACACCGCCACATTTATGTGCAGGCTGTACTCCATGTTAGACCATTCCCCTTGGACTGTTCTTCCCTGAAATAGACCCCCCCACCCTATCAGAGAAGCGTCCGTGGTTATTGTGGCCGTCGGACTGGGTAGAACAAACGGACGACCCATAGTGAGATCCTGACTGTACACCCACCATGAGAGGTCTCGTCTGCAAGAGTCTGTTATCAGAATCTCGTGCACTAAGGGTAACTGCTGGAACGACCACTGCGCGAAAAGCAGCCATTGGAGGATCCTCATGTGTAATCTTCCCATAGGAACTGCGATCAGGGACGCTGCCATTAGTCCCAAAACTTTCAACACTCATTTGGCCGGGGCTTTCCTGCTCTGTAGTAGAAGAACCTGTTGTTTGAGGGCTGATGCCCTTATTGGAGGGAGCTTTACCAGTGTTAATCGTGTATCTAGGTCTGCTCCGATGAATGAAATATGCTGTGAGGGCGATAAGGCAGACTTTTCGAAGTTTACCGAAATCCCTAGGTGGGAACAAAGGTCGACTGTGTAGTCTCTGACTTGTATGAGGCGACGCTCAGTGGTGGCGGTGAGGAGCCAGTCGTCCAGATAGGGAAACATCTGGAATCCTTGTTGTCTCAAGTGAGACGCAACTACTGCCATGCATTTGGTGAATACCCTGGGGGCTGAGGTGAGTCCAAAGGGCAGAGCTCGAAACTGAAAGTGACTGGCTCCCAGCCAGAAGCGCAGGTGATCTCTGGATGGTCTGGCCATTTTGATGTGGTAGTCCGCGTCTTTGAGATCTATCGAGCACATCCAATCATCCTTCTGTAAAAATGGAAGGATCGATTGAAGCGTGACCATCCGGAACTTTTCCTTCTTCACAAAGGTGTTGAGATTGCTGAGATCTAAAATCGGTCTCCAGTCCCCTGTCTTTTTTGGAACTAAAAAGAACCTTGAGTAAGTTCTGGATCCTCTTTGGTCCGCCGGGACTGGTTGGATGAAATTTCTATTGCTGCTGGGCTTCGCAGATGGGGTGGCACACATGGAAACCTTCTTTGTTGAGGTGGAGTTGATATGAAGGGGATTTTGTATCCTCTGGTTACAATGCTTTTTACCCAGGAATCCGAGGTAATATTTAGCCAGGCCTGTGGGTATAAAGCCAAGCGACCCCCGACTGCCTCCAGAGCAGGACAGCCGGGCCTCCATTCAGGAGTGCTGGAAAGGCTTCCCAGGGATGGTATCCCTGTTGCCTTGGTTATGCGGACCCCCTCTGTCGCCGGGGTGGTGTCTTCCATTTCTACCCCCCTCTGCCTCTGGAGGGGGCATCACTCTGTGTGGCTTGGAAAGATCCCCGAGTCTTACGGAACCACATTTTTCCGCCTCGTTGCCCTTTGGGGTACGGTCTAGTTGGAGCGGAAAAATGGACCCCGACAGCAGACAGGGTCTTTCCCTCTTGCTCACACCTCTTGCTCACACTGAGTCAGAGTCTCCTTCACCTTGGGCCCGAAGAGTGTGGTACCATCAAAGGGGGAATTGGCAGAGGAAGACTTGAAGGCTTCCGCAAAGGAGCACAGCCACATCCAGGATTGTCTTCTTAGAGCAATCGCTGAAGCTGCAGCTCTACTCGATCCTTCGGCCGCATACGAGATGAGCCTCATGGATGAGTTTACTATGGAGGTAAGGGTGTTAAGTTGTGCTGTTATCTTATCTGAAACAGCAGCATCTGTGTTACCCTGGATGGTATCTGTCAGCTCCTTGATGAGATCCCTCTGCAGACGTGTGAAATGTGTCAAATAGTTTAGCGAACGCATGGAAAAAGTCACTGAACTAAAAACGCGCTTCCCATATCTGTCCATAGTCCTAGAATCCTTATTAGGAGGATGAACAGATGAGGAAGACTCAGACATCTCCTTTTTCGTGGCTGCTGCCACCACCATAGCGTCGACCGGAACTTCCTTGGTGAGATAAGTCTTGTCCTGGGGGGCGGTGATAAATTTGTTTGGTTTTCGAGGAACTGGTTCCACTGTGTCAGGTGTCTCCCACGCCCTTCGAGCAATCAACTCCATTAATTCATCGAACGGTGGAGTCACCCAGGAGGTAGATGGTTGAGTCCCAAAAGCCTTCAGCAGCACCGACTCGTCCTCAGTGGAGGCTATGGACTGCCAATCACCCCTCTGTTTTAAGATCTCCAGGATGTCCGCAAATGACACATCCTCAGAGGGGGATTTTGGGGACCCCTCTGCCTCATCCAAGTCGGTGTCAGACATTAGAGATTCCTGCAGGGAATCTATGTGCCTCCTCTTGCACAACCTTTTCCTCGGGACCTCATCAGAGGGGGCTTCCGGTGAGGCCTCCAAGGAACAGGGGGAACCCTCTGGGGGTGGCTGAGGCAATGGGGCTCTACACTTTGGATGGGTCGTGGGGGCAAAAACAGAAAGTGGCCCTTTAGGGGAAGGAGAAGACGCCTCTGGTGAAGTGGTTGTCTGTGCAGACAATACCTTCCTCATAAGGTCAAAAGCTCCTGAACCCCGGGCCGAGGACTCCCCCGGTTCCGAAGAACACGGGAGCATCCCAGACACAGGGGCCGTGGGCTCCGACCCCGAGGACGGAGCCGAGCCAATCTGCGCCAAGGCCCCGAGAGGGAGAGTCGGCACCGAAACGTCGGTATGACTCTCAGTCCCGGAACCGAGGAGAGACCGTCGGCTCCGCGATTCACCTACAGGTTCCGAAGGAGTCGAAGTCAATGGTGTCGATCGTGCAATGGATGGTTTTGGCACTGAGGGCTCCACTATCATCAGCTCATCCTCTCCCGGCTCCGAAAACTGGATGGGTCTCGAAGGAGGACCTGTTGGAGACATGGGGAGGCCTTCTAGTTTCGACACCAATTGGGAGGAAACTGCAATCAACTTGGAAAGGGCCGTGTTTTCCATGAGTTTCTGCATGACACAATCCACATCTGTCTCAGATAACGGTCTGGAAGAACGGGTCGAAGGAGCCGAAGATGGCACCGACCGAAGAATGGACGGTGGCGGCAGCTCCGACACCGGTTCCAAGATCTGGGGCTCAGTGAAAGATAAACGTTCGATGCTCAGCCCCGAGGGCTGTGGAACCGGCGAACGAACCTTTGAAGATGAACTCAGAGCCGATGACATGGGCTCCGACATCTTTGACCCCTTCGAGGACTTAGAAGCCTGATCCGATTTGTCTAAAGCCTCCTGAAAGGCAGGTTTAAGCAACCCTCTATCTATAAGCTTCCTGCGTCTATCTGTCATGACCCTCCCGCTAAAGGAATGACATATAGAGCAATCCTCTTGCGGGTGGAGAGGGCCAAGACAGTAAACGCAGGACTCGTGGTTGTCAGTGATAGACATTTTCTGCCCACACTGACATTTTTTAAAGCTGGATTTGGCTTTCTCCGACATGACTGGTAGAAGTAAATAACACTCTGCTAGGTTTAATTGACAAGAAAAAAACTACCAATAACTAACTAACTAACTCCTATATATGTAAAGGGTAGGCCACAAAAGGTGCCTTAAGAATAATATTGTACAATATTATATTAATAACACACACACACACTTCCTATACTATAACTAACTATTAGAAAGTTTTTTACAAAAAAAGAAAGTAGCTTATCTGAAAATAGTAAAAAATTAGCAAATACTCCTCTGGTCCGAGCTCTCCTTGATCCGATCTGTTGCAGAGGCAAACTAGATCTGAGTAATGGCAGGGAGGATTGTGGGATATAGTCTGGTCTCGAGATTTTCTGAGATGCAGAGCTTTGTGATGCGGCCGACTCGGAGCCAAGGATCACGGTCTGGAAGAATGGGTCGAAGGAGCCGAAGATGGCACCGACCGAAGAATGGACGGTGGCGGCAGCTCCGACACTGGTTCCAAGATCTGGGGCTCAGTGAAAGATAAACGTTCGATGCTCGGCCCCGAGGTCTGTGGAACCGGCGAACGAACCTTCGAAGATGAACTCGGAGCCGATGACATGGGCTCCGACATCTTCGACCCCTTCGAGGACTTAGAAGCCTGATCCTATTTGTCTAAAGCCTCCTGAAAGGCAGGCTTAAGCAACCCTCTATCTATAAGCTTCCTGCGTCTATCTGTCATGACCCTCCCGCTAAAGGAATGACATATAGAGCAATCCTCTTGCAGGTGGAGAGGGCCAAGACAGTAAACGCAGGACGCGTGGTTGTCAGTGATAGACATTTTCTGCCCACACTGACATCTTTTAAAGCCGGATTTGGCTTTCTCTGAAATGACTGGTAGAAGTAAATGACACTCTGCTAGGTTTAATTGGCAAGAAAAAAACTACCAATAACTAACTAACTTCTATATATGTGTATATATATATATATATATATATATATATATATATATATATATATATATATATATATATATAAAGTGAATATCTATATAAAGTGTAGAAAGAACACTCAAGAAACCACACCAAGAGAAAAAAGGGTAGGTCACAAAAGGTGCCTTAAGAATAATATTGTACAATATTATATTAATAACACACAAACACTTCCTATACTATAACTAACTATTAGAAACTTTTTTACAAAAAAAGAAAGTAGCTTATCTGAAAATAGTAAAAAATTAGCAAATTCTCCTCTGGTCCGAGCTCTCCTCGATCCGATCTGTTGCAGCGGCAAACTAGATCTGAGTAATGGCAGGGGGGATTGTGGGATATAGTCTGGTCTCGAGCTTCTCTGAGATGCAGAGCTTTGCGATGCGACCGACTTGGAGCCGAGGATCGGCTCCAAACCCGTGTGTAAGAACAAACGGCGAGATTGAACACTCTCACATCCAAGACTTTTCACACAACCACTTCCAAGAGGGAGATTCAAATTAGATACACAATCACTTGTAATATGAGCGCTGCTATCTATTTGGTGATTTGTATATGCTCAGCCTTTTATGTAAGAAAGATTTCATGAGCTTTTAAGAAAAGGATAGGTGAGCATATTAGTAATATCAAATGCAAGAGGGTGTTTAATGCATTACTTAAATATCGACTAAAACATCCTGAGGTGATTTACACATTTATGGGTATTGCTAAAATCGGTAATCATAATTCTGCCTTCTGGACATAACTGTTAATGGGAAAAGAACATTAATGGATTGTGTATTTGGATGCCATGTTTTACCCAGGACTAAATGAATGAATCTTTAAATTAACTTGGCATTGTGTGAGCACAATGCACTTTAAATTTTGTTAATAGACATTCATACATTTTATATAGACTTGTTTCATACGGTTTAAGCAGCTCCTTTGAAGGAGGTGGAGGTTTCCTACCAAAATTGGTTTGCAAAGCTCTTTCTCTGTTCTTGTTATCTGGATTAATACACTTTTGGTATTTATATCATTTGTGCAGAAGATTGTGCTGGCTTGTTTTTCTATGATTTTCATTTGTGTTCTGCACTTTCAACATTTCTCATGCAGCTCTTGAGGTTACATGATATTATTATGAATTATTATGGATGAGAGAGAATTTAAAAACATTCCTGGATCTTTAGCGTGCCTCCATGCAGAAAAAAGTCAAATTACCTATGTACCAAAAGTAATATAAAATATATTTTTAAAAACATCTGAAGGATAAGTATACTCTACCTCAAACAAATCTATAACTCCACAAGGAAGCACTACAGAAGCATTAGATGCAGGAAATCCAGATTCCATAGCAGCTTCTTCCCACACGCTATCAGACTGCTGAACAACAAACCCACAGCCTAACCCGCTAAATGGGAAAACATTTATGTGCAATATGTCATTGTTATTTACATAACTCTCTACATAACTCACTTAATATGCCTATATCTGCACTATGAAAACTGCAAACTAAGTTTATGGCATATATTGGTGGTCAGCAAGTTTTACATGTGTGCCTTTTTTATTTATGGTACTTTTTTATATATCCTTATATTCCTACTGAGTCTGTTCTTGTGGTTGCTGTATTTATTTTGTTTCTACTGTAAAAAAGCCTTCAATTTTTTACTTTATTTTTTAGTATCTTATTTTGATTTTTAATTTTACTATTTAAATTTTTATTAATTTAATCCATCTTCCTTCTGTAAACTGTCATTCTTATGGTACGAGCCTGACTTTTGAAATTTCATGCAGTGATTCGCACTTTTTCCTCTGTGTTGATCTGTATGACAGTAAAGTTTACTTTGACTTTGACATAAGATGGCACAATGGGGCACCCATCTTTGTACTCTTAAGTTTTTAATAGACATTCTGTTATCTAATGAAAATAAGTTATTAGTTAAATAAAAACTGGAAATGGCAGTGATAAACTCACTCCAGGGGAAGTCAAAGATAGTTGCTCAGGGTCTCTAGTCTGTGACCATTTTGGATGTTAGAGGTTATTTACATATAAGACTATCCAGTATGTATCATTTATCCATGTCAGAGTTGTAGCTAGGTCACCTGGTGCCCTGGACAGTTTTCAAACTGGCACTTCCCAAAACCCATAAGACCAAAAAAAGTGTGCTGTAAACAACCGCTAAGTTCTAAAGTTACTAGCACACACAGCTTCTAGCTGCAACAACAAATGTGGTATCAGTATTCATTTATGAAGCCCCAATATCCTTGGACCCCTAACAGCTTGCACTTGTGGTAGTGGCCCCCTTGGCCCTGCCCTGGTTACTATGCTGGTCATATAATATTCTATAGTTGAAGTACAAAGTCAGTGAAATCATGTGCATAGGAAAGTAATGGGGTGGCTATGAAACCCTAGCCATAGGAAAAAAAATACCACCACCCTGGCAAATGTCCAACCTCCCCTTTCCTTACAATTGCAATTTATTTATTTACTTATTAATTCATGACTGGCATTGTTCACTATACTTTTCTACATAAAAGACTTGTGTAGCAGGCATAGTATGCATCCTGAGCACAGAAGCATTTATTTATGAAAAGGAAAACAAAATAAAGGGATAAATTAGCAGAGAGGCCAGAGTGCTACCTACTGCAGTTCTAGAATGCAGTGCAGGTTCGCAGAGCACCACTAACAGCAGATTTTTTTCAGTGATGTTACTCAGCAAGCTGATCCAGGCCAATAAGTGGAATAGTCTGATTTAATTGGATAGCTTGTTTTTATTTACTGGATGGGTAAATTTAGCACAGAATGACTCCTTTTTAGAGATACAATCAATGAGAACTCCAGAAAAGGGTCAACAAGAAGTATGCTACCAATGAATCCACATTACTTTATGTATTATTATCTTGTATATTATTTGGCACATCATCCCATAGTGTATGTTTGACGGCATAGTATGTGATTTTATAGAATGCAGCTTTTTGCCACTAGGCTCCAGCTGAAAAATGGGCTGTCCAGTCAGGTTTTCTAGGCAACAAGTATAAATAATAACGGCTTCACAGAAAATAAGTATATGAGCTGTGCTGCAAATCTAATATGCAAAAATGTTTTCTTGCAAATGCTATAATATCATTGAGCAAAGATACTACTTACACATGTTATTAAAGTTTAAAACATAACATTTGTTCACGACAAACGCTGACTTGCATCATTGACTGACTGCAAGCAAAACAAGAAAACAGCATGCTTGTCAGTATCTGTAAAAGAATTGCACAAGAAAATATGTTCTACTTGTATAACAAGTGCTGTGAGATTGCACAGGCAGCTTTACAGGGTTGAGTTACTATCAGTTATGTAGCTTGCACTACTAGAAAAAAATGCACACTCAAAAGTATGACACTACTCAGATGCAAATTAAATATATGTTTTGCAAATTATGATGTTGCTTTTAATATGATACCAATTGTCCTTGTGTTCACACATTGTCTATGCAGATGACCTAGTTATATATCCTACATACATCTTTGTATAATTAAAGCTGACTTACATAACCTTGTGTTAAAATTCCAAGAAAAATAATGTGTACTCTATTAGAAAAATATACAAGTGCTCTTTGAAGCAACAGTCTCGCTTAAACAAGTACAGGTACTCTCAGACTGGGCAATTGTTTGTACAATTAATAAAACAAGTGAAACTGCAACTTCCTGAAGATATTTAGGTTTTTGATTACATTTGTCAACCACTATAAAAACAAAGAACATCTTAACTCTTGGTTTGTGTTAAAAAACAGCAAACTTGTTCACCCCTGAATTAAGGAATGATATTGGAAAAGACCCTCTTACAGTCCTCGCTGAAAATAGCCTACATTTCATGGCTAATGCCTCAGTCAAAAATGATTAAGATTTGTAAATACTTTCTAGTGAAATCGACTGGTTCATATTGCTACCAACTAGAATTATTATTCCAGTGTTAGTTTGCAAATGGCTAAATGGCTTCTAATTAAATAATTTTTTGACCTACTACCATTAATCATATTCAGATTCCAGTAATTAAAATAATTCTCACTATTACCCAGTAAGTATTTATAAAACAAGCACCTTTATTCATTTAGGCCACAAACAACTGGGGTAAGAGTGATACGTAAGCCTGCTAATATGCCATGTCTTTGTGACTCTCTGCTTTGGAGCAAGGATTCAGATGAACTCACATCATGGACCTCACAGAACAAAAAGTAGGGGTCATAAATGAATGTTTTTTTAGAAAGCAAGGACCAGGTGTAAATGTTTCTCACCACTGCCTTTGACACAAAGTGTACATAACTAGAGACTGCTTTTATATCTGTGCATCAGCTGGGTGGTATGTGGACCTTTTATTTGGTATTCTGTGTTAATATCAGTTTGTTTCAAACCTGGGAGAACTAAGTCGCTGTCTGTACGTTACTCATTATCTGTCTATGAGACTGTAGTATTTGGACGATTTGCTCATTTCCACTCATCATTTTGTGTTGTGACAAAACTGCAGTATTAAAACGCCATACTAGTCACGAGTGCAGTGAATGACAGGAAATGTAGTCCACTCCTCTGAGAGTCATAGCTACTGCCTCAGCAAGACTATAGGTGGGCAAATCATGTTAGCCATATAAACTATAAGGATCCAGCCATAGCCCAGTGCAGGGGCCATATTAGGCCAAATTGGTCCAACTGGACTAAGGCTGACCCTGCTCTAATGCAGACTGGGGATGTCTCACTGGGAAGTATAAACCAAAGAGGGGAGAAAGGTGGGAGGTTGGCATAATGGTTAGGGTGTTTGCCTTACAGACACAAGGTGTATGGTTTGATTCTCACATGGGGTAATTGGCTAGGCTTAAAATGGCCCACAAGAGCAGTTAGGCTAGTACTAATCTATGAACCTATGAATGATGAATGCTGGTGGGTATAGCTGAGCTGCCAGTAAGCCCTCAATGCACATCCAATAAAGTTAATGGGTAGGTTCAAAAGTGCAAAACCCCCCCAGCTGATGGTGACAGATAAGACCTCCAGGATGCCCATAGGTACTATGACTGGCCCCAGCTAGTCTGGAGTAAGTGCAGGGCAGAAATGGAGAGCAGGTAGGCCTAGCATGGAGATGAGGCATTGGGTAGGAAGGCCGTAGTAGAATAGAGCAGGGTACATTTTTGTTTTATGGATAATCCATCTTAACATCTTAAAAGTGCTTAACTCAGAAAATTTCTCCAACTGAAAATTTGCCAGAAAAAAAATCTGCTGAAACAACTTTGGAGAACTGTAGACATTTTTTTCGGGAGGCAAGTCCCCCTGCACTTCCATGTGTGATGTCCACCCCACCCCCCCTCCACACACACACACACACACACACACACACACACACACACACACACACACACACACACACACACACACACACACACACACACACACACCAAACTTATGTATACTTACTCTGAGGTCACACAACAGTAGAGAAGAAAGCTCCACCGCTGCCAAAAGTTCAGTTTGGTCATCATTCACTACAACTGTGGCTGATAGACCTAAATGCTCCCAAGTGCAGGTGCATGTCAGCATTTAATGCAATAAAAGCAGGACTGAGGTATGGTACTGAACATGTTCACTTAAAACTGACTTAACAGACAACTCTCTGTAACCAAAATTAAATGAACAAGTAAACTAAGTTTAGCTTTTAGTATGACTGAGATAGATGCGCTTTTTTCCTATATCAGAAGATTTCACCATCACAAAGCAAAATTACCTTCTAGGGAGCAGAGTTTTGTTAGCAAAAGGTGGCAATTATTCTGTAGTGATACTTTGCAGACGAGGTTGCTTATTACAAGCAATGTTCTAGCTGTGACATGCAATCAGTTGGTTTTGTTATGGAAATTCAGTGTTATATAGAGATGCAGCCCTCCCATGTTGAGGTTGACATTAACAGTTTAAAAATGAGCTTTAAAATTTGGTATTGTTAACCAGAAAAAAAATGTTTAATTTTCAAAATCTTGCCTGTTTAACCTCAATTTCTTTGAAAACAAAAATAGAGAAGTAGTGGAAAGTGGTTATGGAGTACATGCATTATATCTGTAACCGACCAAGGTCTTTGGTGCTATTCTCCATGCAAGCATTATCAACAGACTTGTAAATCTGAATGAGTCTTTATATTGTGTGACAGATAGCTAACTTGTCTGACAGAACCCACATGGTTACAGTCATAGGTGCCACTTCTGAAAGAAAAAAATGTACTGTGCCACAGGGTTCAGAGCTGCGATCTCTCCCATTTGGCACCGATTTTCAGACTTTCAAGCAAGCATTTTGACCTTTTGGTATCTACATCATGCCTCTCAACCTCTCAACTTTCAAAATAATAGCGAGGGTCCATCAAGAATTATATCAAGGGGTTCAACACCATAACACTCAAAATTTACATATGAATAAACGGTTTACTATTGAAATGTCGAATGGCACTACATCGACTGTACTATAGTCAAACACGGAAGTTCGAAAATAGTAATGTCGACAAAAAAGCAATCTAGGACTGTGTTTTAACATGGGTCGAGGTAGGGGAGATGTTTGTAGTTCTGAATAATACTGAACACCTACCTCGACCCATGTTAAAACCATTCCTAGATTGTTTTTTTGACGTCGACATTACTATTTTCAAACTTCCGTGTTCGACTATAGTACAGTCGATGTAGTGCCGTTCGACATTTCAATAGTAAACCTGAATAAACTCTTGCCTCAGAGGTGAGGAAACAAATGTGTAAATTTACACTTTTACCTCGTAGAACCTATAAAATTAGAACTCTTGTGGTGCTAACCAATGCATACCTATACCAGAAAAATGTATTCTTACTGCACTATAAAAAGATATGCCCGTTTCCTTGGCTTGACAGTCATAATGACAGTCTAGTTATTAGAATTAGTGTAAAATTTACTTACTTTTCTTTGTCCACAACATGGTTGTGGAATTTTCACTAAACACACTTTTATGCCGTGTATACATCAAAACACAGATGACATCTCAGCCTGATTATTTAAATGGCAGTATAGTTTCAACACATGCCCTCTCCCATGATACCTCTCATATTTCAGATACATACCCAGACATATTTCTTTCTAATGATTGTAAATGAACAGATTTCAGCAAAACAGCCTGACAAGACCTCACTTCCTTAACGTAGTATAGGAACACAGTGATTGTGCCTTTTTGCTCCTTCGGCACACTTCTCTGTCTTACACATGACACATCCACGTGGATCACTCAGCACTGGGGGGTAGTTTGAGTATACTGTGCCACTGCTGTTCTTTGCTTCTCTGTAATGGAACTTCAGCACAAAATAAGCATGTGTGTAGCTTCACCCCTGCAGCAACAGGACAAGTCATCATTAAAATTACAATCATGAAGCACAGCTTCTGCAAGAAAATTACATTCTTATCTGGTTTTGTAATGTAAAGCCTCGGTCATCAAATCCTGATTAGCTAAAGCAGTACCCTAAGAAATGAGACTAATGCTGTAATAGATACGTCCCTTTTCTATGAGCTACAACCCAACTCGTGGTTACTCCTTGCTGCTTTCTTAATGTTTTGCCTCTTGAAAAACTGCTGGCAAGTTAGCGTCTATGTGCCATTGTTCTTGATTCATTATGAATTGTCAGAATGCAGCAAGTTACCAACAGAATTTGGGAATAAATGACTTAAAAATGTTACAGACTTCTGCTTCTGTCTATTAGATTGGCAAACTATATAATGATGCAAAGGAAGACCAAAAAAACTTTTAGTTAGCAAAATGGAGGTATGATCTGACCTGGCCTTTTTAAGGTTTATGTACTTTGATATATGTTGTGCCTTTTGTTAATATGCATGTGAACCACTATTTGCAGCTGCCACTAGTGCATTATAAGTTTCTATACCACTACAGTGACTTTTTATAGTTTGGGCCACGCATGCCACTTTGCACGTTATACAATTTGTAGCCTGGACACGGCAAACACTTTGCGCTACTTCTGAACACCGGGGTGGTTTCCTCTTTTTCTATTAGCCAGTCTGAGAAGTTCTCTGATGTTATTTCAATTGAGTGCTTGTCTGCATTTCTAAAGATGCAGTCATGTTTGTTTTATTTCCATGTGGTGAGCAAACGTTTGGCAAAGAACATAACAATGTTAAGGCTTCCAGGCAGCAATCTGAAGCTATAATCCCTTATACTATTTTTATCTCTGTCTTGTAAAATATCTTATGGTGTTGCAGCCACTGGTCTATTCAGACACTTTACAGTGTGTGGCCCCTGAGTCTTTTTCTTACCTGTTCTTATTTCACAATTCTCTAGGAATTTATTGGCTTGTTTAAAATGGCCCTGTTTTTCCTTATAATGCCAAAATGAATGAAGCAGTGTACAACATTAAAGTAACAAACTGAAATAAACATTTTGGATTGCCAGACCTTAACATGAGTAAGGCAGAATTTTTCCTGGGCTTTAGTTCCTTACTGACACAGATCTGTCATGCTGATGAAGACCGACAATGTCAGCTGTCTGCACGACAGCTACTCTGTGCATGTCTTGTAAGCACGTCATCATACAACATTCTTTTATTAAAACCAATCTAATGTCCCTCGTTAGATTACCTCGAGAGTGGCTTTTTGGCTCATACCTTATACTCATGTCAGTACCTATGGGACAAGTTGTGAGTCCTAGTAAACCTTCAGATCATATTATCCTATACCTCACTGCAATGACCGTGTGCTGATTCAAAGGTCCATGAACATTTTTGTTGTTCTGAATCCTCTAACTCTTCAGGGAGGCCCTTTGCTAAATCTACTACATTAATTCGTTTAAGATCTACATCCTGACATTACCTCTCATGCATTCCACTTCTGCCTACCAGCTAGCTCTTTATTCCTTGCATGTTTAATTTCCTGAAATGTATGCCCTTTTTGGCCTTTGTAGAGGCATACTAAATGTTTTGTCACCATATGTCATATGTCTGTAGTTCTTCATGCATGCAAAACAAGAAAAGACACATTTTAATCTTGCTTTCACATGCTCTTTCTATTCTGTATACTAGGGCTGCAGAAAATGGCTTGACTGATCACAGAAATAGTCCAACATCCCTAGTTTACAACCAATATATGTGGGCCTGTCTCTAGTACCACCAACTCATGTCTGGCAGTCCGCCCCTACACCATGGTCACTCTTCTGTATCATAGTCAGAAAAATATTCCATAGAATACAAATTGATTGGATACCCTGAGAAAAGAGCATGTGCAATGGTGCCAGAGATGAAAAAGGGACTGCACACTAAGACTTCAAAGCAGGTAGGTTAAGGCAGATGAGTAGCTGTAAGGAAGGGGACAAGCTGTCACCAGTGATAATCCTCTACAGCCAAGGTTTACAATATCAGGTGGCTAACCCACCCATGTTTGTTCTTCCACATCACACACTGACACCAATGGCCAATATAAAGTGTCCAATTGCACCTACTGCATGTCTTTGGAATGTGGAAGGAAACTGGAGTACCTGAAGGAAATCCACACAGACAGAGGGAAGATATGCAGACTCCAGATATAAGGCACCTCAGCTGAGAAACAAAGTGGGGAACCACTTGTTGTGAAGCAACACTATCCCCTGTCCAAAAGAAAAAAACAAAACAAAAACCACAAGTAGTGAAGGTGGAGTCCCAGGAATCACACAAACCAAAGTCCAAACCACAAATCCAACTTATTGACAGCAAAAACAAACCAAATGCAGTCATCAAGATCATGAGAAAGTTTATCCAACGTCACCTCATTTTCATGTATTATCAGGTGAATGATGTCCATGCCTGCCTTATTAAACATATTGAGAAGGGCTTAGTGAAAATCAGAATTCAGATCCACCCCATTAGGGTATTGCCACAAACGCAGACCCTTGGAAATAAGACCTGGACACTGCAATGGAGGATGTATGCATACACAGTGGTATTTTCTTAATCTGCAAGGGTGAGATGGAAACATGCCTCTCAACCTCTTAGCACAAGAAATATGGGCAAAGCTAAATATAATGGGGGGACAACGGCCAAAAAGAGGGACAGATTTTAATTATTGCTCTTTATTAATTTAGTATGTTGCTAGAATAGCATAGTTTGTGTTAGCATGCATTTTCTGAGGTAAATGAAGTCTTAAACTCAAATTTCTGTCATTGTTTAGTGGCTTCACTCCTCAGTGATTTGCCAAAAAAAAAACTATGAGGCAAAACTCTTGACATTCTGTGAAAATCTGGACAGTTCAGGGGTATGGATGAAAGTCTCAGGAAAACAGATATACTTGCTGACAATGGAGTGGAACTTTTCAAGTCTTTTCAGCACCACCTTTCATACCAGACCAGCTGTGCGCTGTCAGTTACATACAACTCATAGCCAGCTGGACACCATGGATTTCAGCAGGTAAGGCACTTTAGGTTACTGCCTGATCAGTACAAAAACATGAAGGATATGGGTCATTGTACAGCTTATCAAGGAAGTCCGGTGTTGCCATGAAACCCCAAGACATACTTCTCAGTTTCAGGGAGGCTTCTATCAAAGCAGTGCAGGCTGCCTTTCCAGGGTCACATGCTCAAGACTGTCCCTTCTATTTGGGGCAGATGCTGTGGAGCAAGGTACCGGCACCAGTTCTCCACCTGATACATACAGCAAACCCTGAATTCCAAAGACATTAATAGTGGTCCTTGCTTTGGCATGTTTGACCCCAGGTGACATACCTGCAATTTTCCCACTGTTGATGATGCATTGCTTCTGTGAGGATATCACCTTCTTCTCTTTTTTGATGACAATTATATCTGGTTAAACCCTGACAGAATGGCACAACATAGTCCAACAGCACAGAGGGAACCATATGTATTGTATTTTGGGGTCTGTAGCACATCTGATGGTTGCTGTCCTACGATGTACACAGAACAGCATGGGACAGAGCCAGTTTCAGTTTGTCTGTAGGACACTCACAGTAGGCTTGCATGAATTGTTGTTAGCTCTCTGTCATGAGAAGAACTACATTAATGCCTTCTAGGACTGGGATCTTCCTCTGTCCTCTAAGCACCATAGGAATGAGATGTAGTATGATACCTTGTGCCAGCTTCTATCAGACAAACAAAACTATAACACTTGTGGCTTCATTCATGCCATAGCACACCACCTTCATCTCTGACATTGATAACTACTGTACATTTATGCCATAGCACACCACCTTCCCCTATGACATTGCTGACCATCATACATTCATGCCATAGCACACCACCTTCACCTGTGACATTGCTGACCATCATACATTCTTGCCATAGCACACCAGCTTCACCTGTGACATTGCTAACTACCATACAGTCATGCCATAGCACACCACCTTCACCTGTGACATTGCACACCACCTTCACCTGTGACATTGGTGACTCATGCCATAGCACACCACCTTCACCTGTGACATTGCTGACCACCATACATTCATGCCATAGCACACCACCTTCACCTGTGACATTGCTGACCACCATACAGTCATGCCATAGCACACTACATTCACCTGTGACATTGCTGACCATCATACATTCATGCCATAGCACACCATCTTCACCTGTGACATTGGTGACCACCATACATTCATGCCATAGCACACCACCTTCACCTGTGACATTGGTGACCACCATACATTCATGCCGTAGCACACCAACTTCATCTGTGACATTGCTGACCATCATACATCCATGGATATGCTCCTCTACAGTTCCATCCTTGGCCATGCCATATTTAATGAACAGCATCTGTTGTGAAAAGCTACAGTTATGGGATGTTTAACACGGTTATGATGCCAGTTTTCTCACCAGCCATTGCTCCTTCTTGCAGCCCTGGTGGTTGCTACCATCATCAATTGGCATGTGGGGACAGCTATGCACACTGAGGAGGTATATGTGATGCTTATTTCTTTCAAATTTGTCTGTGGTACACGTGTATGACCTTTCTGTGCTGATGTAAGACATATGTTGGTGTTCTTGTGGTATGTATACTGTGGCTATGTGTACCTCTATGATTTCTGTGTGGACTATGCATATCTCAGGGTTTTTTTAATGTGGACTACATGAACCTCATGGGATTTTAATGTGACTTTACGAACCTCATAGGATTTTACTGTAGACCATGTTTGTTTCATGAGATTTAATGTAGACTACATGCACCTTGTGGGACTTCATGTGATGACTATGGGCACCTCATGGGATTTTAATGTTGTTTACATGCACTCCATGGGATTTTAGTGTGGTTTATGCACACCTGATGGGCTTTTAATGTTGTTTACATCTCGGGATTTTAATGTGGACTACATGCACCTCATGGGATTTTAATGTTATTTCCATGATCCTCATGGAATTTTAATGTGAACTTTATGAACCTCATGAGGTTTTGATGTGAATGTTATGAAATTCATGGGATTTTAATGTGGACTACATGAACCTCATGCAATTTCTACACTTCTGTGCTGTTTATTTCCCCATTACTAGTACTTCAGGGTGGAGCTCTGTATGTATCCTTCCTGCCTGCATTACACTCTGTGTGTTGTGGACTATGCTTGTACTGTTTGCATAGTTGGGACCAATAAATAACTTCCCCTGCATGAGGAGTACCTCCTTGCTTCTAAGATGTTGCAATGGAAGCTTATTTTGTACATTCATATGCATCATTTATGGCTGCTAGTGACCAATTACTGCATGGAGTGTTTCATTGCTGTGGAATACCCATTTATGGGCTGCTGGGCACCATGTTTGTCAAGAGCCATCATACTGCATGGTGCTGGTGTTGAATAATGACATCCCATGTACACGATCACTTTCACACCATGGTGCTGGTGTTGGATAGTGACATTCTGTGTAGAGGAACACTTTCACACCATGGTGCTGGTGTTGGATAGTGACATACTGTGTACAGGAACAGTTTCACACCATGGTGCTGGTGTTGGCTAGTGACATTCTGTATGCAGGAACACTTTCACACCATGGTTCTGGATAGTGACATTCAATGTACAGGAACACTATCACACCATGGTGCTGGTGTTGGAGAGTGACATTCTATGTACAGGAACACTTTCACACCATGGTGCTGATGTTGGATAGGGACATTCTGTGTACAGGAACACTTTCACACCATGGTGTTGATGTTGAATAGTGACATTCCTTGTGCAGGAACACTTTCACACCATGGTGCTGGTGTTGGATAGGGACATTCCGTGTACAGGAACACTTTCACACCATGGTGCTGGTGTTGGAGAGTGACATTCCATGTGCAGGAACACTGTCACACCATGGTGCTGGTGTTGGATAGTGACATTCCATATACAAGAACACTTTCACACCATGGTGCTGGTGTTGGAGGGTGACATTCCATGTGCAGGAACACTTTCATACCATGGTGCTGGTGTTGGATAGTGACATTCCATATACAGGAACACTTTCACACCATGGTGCTGGTGTTGGATAGTGACATTCCGTGTGCAGGAACACTTTTACATTATTTTACACTTTTACGTATTGCACTGGTGTTATACTGAGGGCGTGTTACAAATTTCCCCTAACTTTTAGTGGGTTGGACCCGAGATGGATTCCTTTTAAGGGGTCAGTTTATTTCTTGACTTTTTGTCCAATCTTCTGGGCATTCATCTACAGCTTCATATTACTCTTTCCACTGTATGTGCACATCAGTCCCCAGCTTCTTCTCAAATTTTAGGGAGATATTTTTTATACAGTTGCCAGGGGAGGCACAGTGGCACAAGAGATAGTGTTGTCTATCAGCAACAGGCTCCCCGGCTTGATTCTTGGCTAGGGAGCCTTCTGTGCAAAGTCCGCATGGCATGTTCTCCCTGTGAGCATGGGTTTTCTACAGGTGCTGTGGTTTCCTCCCACATTCCAAAGACATACAGATGGAATGCACAATCTAAATTGGCCATAGGGGCATGTGTGTGTACTCGCATGTGTGTGAATGTGTGTGCACATGTGTGAGATGTGGAAGAACTACAGAGGAAAGGCTAGCCACCCAATGTTGTAAACCTTGGTTCTAGATGATTGTCACTGTTGAAGTGACACCCTGACCCCGTGTGCTAAAATGGGAAAAGGGGTTGTGGATTGATAGCTTCATTGAACTGCCTATAGATAGTACATTTGTGTTGGTAATATTGCCATATCAAGCAGTTCAACTTACCCATTCATAGTTGTGAGCACTCTTCCCTCACTGAGCAATACGGCAGCTGTATGTAGAGTTTTTAAACTTAA
Source organism: Protopterus annectens (assembly GCF_019279795.1). Taxonomy (NCBI): domain Eukaryota; kingdom Metazoa; phylum Chordata; order Ceratodontiformes; family Protopteridae; genus Protopterus; species Protopterus annectens. The sequence continues at coordinate 198,813,015 of NC_056750.1, forward strand.
AATACAGGAAGGCATCTTAAATCCAAGAAGGATGACTTTAAAGGGCAACTCCATCACAGTGTCAACATTTTCTCATCATAAAATGCTTTGCCTTCCCTTTATATCAACATCAGGAATGCCACACAAGAAGAAGGGGTCTGAATGGAGAGATGAAGTGTCAGCAAGCAAAGGAGAGAGAGCTGAAATTTAATTCATCCTCAAGTCTTGGTAAGTACCTTCACAAGGTGGACCCTGTTTTCATAAAACCTCACCAAGCCGACACTGATATATAGACTGTATTTACATAGCATGTATCATGGACAGAAGTAGGTCAAAAATTAAGAGAGATAGCTGGGTGCACAAGACCCAAGAAAAAAAAAAGTGCCCAATCCTGATAGGCGCACTGATGCCAGGACTGGAAAAAAATGACAGTGTAGAATCCTGACAATATGGAAACATTCCTACAATGGGGCCAGGCCCAGGGTGAGAATGCCCCCCTGTTGTAGAAGTAAGTAGCAGTCCACACAAATCACTTCAACTGATAGGCCAAAGAAGAGCCATAAAGATGATGCTGTGAACTATTGAGGATAAGAAAGAAATTATGTATTGTTACTATTATGCAAAAAAGCCCAGAATTTCCAGACACAAGATATACAAAATGATTGAGAGAGAAATTAGAGGAGAGAAAAATACTTCTGCAAGAAAAGCTGTCAGAAGCTTCAAATTAAAATTTGCATTCATTAATACAACAGATTTGTGAAAAACAGTACATAGAGCAAGAAACTTAGATCTGTTTGGAAAAAGAAGCATACGAGGAAGTGCAAAAATATAAACAACAAAACCTAGAGATGTTTGAACAATATAAAAAGGAAATATGGACATGGGAAAGAAAGAGATTTGATATGGTGCAATATTTATGCAAAGGAGAAAGCCAAATGAATCAATATGAAGAAGGCAGCCCCAAAGATATTTGAAGAGAAATACAGGCAAATGCATCCGGATATGGAAAATTTTACAATAAAAAACTATCATCACAAAGATGGAATGTTGAAAAGAAGATTAGTAAAGTAAAAGTTAAAAAATAGAAGTAGTTATGGAGTGCCTGTGAAGTGAAGGATTTGGTGAAGAAGGTCTGATACCGGTTACATCACAGCATGATAGAGTGAGTCCCCAAAGTAAGGAAAAACAGGAAGATCAGGAAACATCTGAAGAAATATGGACATGGCAAAGAAAAAGAGATTTAATATGGTGCAATATTTATGCAAAGGAGAAAGCAAAACTAAACAATATGAAGAAGGCAGCCCCAAAGATATTCAAAAAGAAATACAGGCAAAGGAATCCAGACATGGAAAACTTTACAGTGCAAAAAATAAGACAATAGTGGAAAAGTAGAAAAGGAGATTAGTAATGGAGAAATTAAAGAAATAGAAACTGAGTTTATGGAGTACCTACAAAGTGACGGATTCAGTGTAGAAAATGGAATGCAGAAAGCACCACAACAGGATAGAGCAATGGATATCCAAATTAAGGGGAAACCAGTGGAACAGGAAGCAATTGGTCAGGTGCCATATCAAGATATTTTGCAGCCTTCCAGAAAATCACTTGAGGCTAGACAGCAGGGAAAGGAGCAGGAAACTGTGTAAACTCTAATGCAGTCAATGTTGAGGAGTGATAGGCCAGTGAGTTCCCATATGACAGAGCAATGGATGGCACAGGATGAAAGTGAAGAGAAGGTGCTACAGCAAGATGCTATAGAACTTTCTATAGAATTCCCACAGGAAACGGAAAACAAGAGATGTGCCCTCAGTTTGGAAGAAAATGAGCTAAGAGAAGAGCTGCTTGATTTAACAGACATGGCTTGAAATATTAAGCTCAATGAGAGAAACAGACTGCAGAAGGTCAATACAAACCAAAAAGTCAGAAGTCTAATAAAACAAATGAATGCAGTAATTAGAACTGTCCATAGAGATCCATGCGCTGTAACAGAAGTAAACAGGATATATTATTGTGCTGCTAAATTAATAACTGATAAAATTTTACCACAAGAAGACAGGGTAGTGTGGGAAAGGAAGGGGAGAAATCAAATACCCTCATGGAAGTATCAAATAGAGAAAACTATAAAGCAATTAAGACAAGAAGTGTCACTCTTAGAAGACTACAGAAGAGGGAACAGATCAACAAAAATACTAAGATAGATAGATGTGATTAAAGCAATGCACAGTATTAGAACAGACCAGTATGCAACATATGAAATGGGATGAAGTAACAGCCAGAGAGATTGAGACAAAGTTAAGAAAGGGCTAATTGGAAACCCCCCAGGCCCAAATGCAGTACCTAACTTTGGGTTAAAAGTATTAAAATCTTTGCACGAGGATTTAGCCATGAGTAAGAACTATTTATATGTGCAACCCGAACAGACACCAACCTGGCTAACAGGAAAAACAATGCTCCTTCTTAAGAGTGAACCTGCAAGCTACCCTAAAAATTATAGGCCAATAACTTGCCTTCCGACGACGTATAAACTATACACGGGAATTGATACAGACAGAGTTTATAGTCATTTAGAAGAAAACTCAATTATGGCAGTAGAACAAAAGGGCAATAAAAGAAAGTCATATGGAACAAAGGATCATTTGCTGTTAAAGTCATATGGAGAACTGTAAAAAGGGGAAGAATTTAAGTATGGCATGGATTGACTATAAAAAATCATTTGATAGTATCCCACATTCTTGGATAAAAGAGTGCTTAAAAATGTATATGATATACCCTACACTGATTGACTACATTACAGTGACCATGAAACAGTGGCAGACCACTCTGCAATTAAGCCATGATAAAGGACAGATTATTATCCCAGGGATAAAAATTCAAAGTGGGATATTTCAGGGGTTCCTATTACATTATCGAAAGATAACGTAATCAAATGCTCAGAACTTCAAAACGGCTGCATTTCGAAGATCACATTGTGGGATCACAGTACAGTGAAGATTGGGATATTTGCCCTTTCATCACTGTAGTGCGATCTCGGAGTTGGAATATATATTTAGCGGGGGAATAAAAGCTTTGATATGCGTCCGTTTCGATGTTTTGAGCGTTCGATTACATTATCTTTCGATAACGTAATATGAACCCTATTCCAGGGTGACTCTCTGTCACTGTTGCTATTCTGCCTTGCCATTAACCCATTAAGCTGTTTTCTTAACGACTTAGGCCAAGGCTACAATTTGGCTCCTAAAAACAACTAAATGTGTAAAGACTTCTCATCTTCTCTTTGTCAATGATTTAAAACTGTATAGCTCATCAAATGAAGAACTGAAGGCACAGTTGCAGGTTGTCAAAACCTTTTTAGATATAAGAATGTCATTTGGTCTTGATAAGTGTGCAAAAGCAACCTTTAAAGCAGGAAAACTGCAGCACCAGGAAAACATCAGTTTGAGACAAGAATGTGATATAAAAACCTGAGCAAGAGGGAGTATATAAATACTTGGGAATTGATAAAGGATCAACAATAAAACATGAACAAATGCGAATAAAACTTAGTAAGGAATACTTTAGAAGACTTAAATTAATACTAAAAACAGCGTTGACATCTAGGAACAAAATCCAAGCTATAAACCAATTTGCTCTTCCTGTCCTAACTTACAGTTTTGGAGTGATTGACTGGCCCCAAAATGTGTTGGATAAATTAGACAGGAAAACAAGAAGGATGCTTCATGCTCACCAAATGATTTATAAAAATCAGTGTATACCAAGATTATATATTCTCCATTCCGAGGGAGGGATGGGGCTCCTTGAAATTGATTACATGTATAGATCTGCAATCATGGGTCTCCATAAATCTGCTGACTTCACAAGACCCAAATGTAGTGAAAGCTTTGAAACATGAGAAGAATAAATCTAAGATGACTTCTCTGCTTAATTTAGCAGAAGCATATTGGTGTCAAGCAGGAATGGGAATCAAACCAGAAGTAAATACAAATCAGGCAGCAATTGAATGTGCCAAAAAACAAAAGAAAGACTTTAAGGTGAAGGATCAGATGAGAAGGCAAGAAATGTGGAAAAAGCATAAATAAAGTTGCAAGTATAGAAAACTTCTGGAAGCCCCTCGTTGATCAGGAACGAACACAGGAATGGTGAAGGAGAGGTGAATTCAAACCAAGAGATGAAAAGTCAATATTGGCAGCCCAAGACAGTGGACTACGTACACGCTGGTTTACAAAGTCCTTGAACATGTAGGAGAAACAGATAAATGTAAATTTTGTAAAATCGAACTGAAAACAGTCGCACACCTCGTTGCCGATTGTGACATACTTATGGCAGAAGGACTATATACTGAAAGGCATAATAATGTAGCAAGACTGTTGCACTGAGGATTGTGCATACTTTATGGTACTGAAGTGGCTGAAAAACACTGAAAACATGAGCCACAAAGCATCATAGAAAATGAAGTTTATATCACATGGGATCACCCATTACCAACAGTTCAAAAGATAGATGCTACAAAACTGGATAAAGTGGTCCATGAAAAGAAGACAAAAGTATCATTGATCATTGAAATTGCTACACCCGGTGATTACAGCATCTTGAGTACAGAGGGATACAAAGTTACAAAATATCAGGATCTGCAGGCAGAAATGACAGCAATATGAAAGAAAGATACCCAGGCAGTTCTTATAGTAGTTGGAGCAACGGGTTTTATAAAAAAGAATCTACAATCGTATATAGATATGTTACAGATCCATGTAACTGTACGAATTGCAGGAGTCATTACTGGGCACATCGTGAGTGCTGCGAATAGCACTTTTGGCTGACATCAGAGATGGAAACAATACTAATTTCATGAACTTTATCATACTTTGATTTAGGAATGGGGTCTATTTCCGTCATAGTAGTAGAAACTCAAAAGATTTGAAGAAATTAAAAAAGGAATAAACTAGAACATAAGTAGTACTCAGTGATTTCTGTTTGGAGTTGCTCTCAGTTTTGCTGCACACCAGTCTGCATGTTTTTTTAATGCTTGTTGTTCAGGGAAGCCCACTAGGTTCCCTTTAAAGTAATAATTCAAACACACACTGGGTAAGTTACTTCCTCATAGTCACAAAGTAGGCAAATGGAGGTGGAAAGATTTAAACCCTGAAACCACTTGTAACAATGAACAACGCACTAAAAGTTGAAGCCTTAATTATCTACATTAACGGCCATATATTTCAGTACTGTGTAGGAGTTTTGACACTACCATGCAGCATTTTATTCTGATATTTGTGGAATCGTGTAATTTTGTGGGGTACAGTCTTTCCCTAATCTTAAGAAAACAATGCAATTAGGCAGGTCACCAATTCTGCTTACAAGATTAATAAAAAAATAAATAAAACCTAACCATAGACTGTAGTCAATTTTATGTATGTTGTCAGGTCCCTATCAGATTACCGAAGTTTCAAAACTTCGAACATCATACGGCTGAGACCATATGATTGAAGTATAAAAACTTCAAACGTTTTGAATGGAGATTGCCATACATTGCAGAGCAGGAAATTTACCATTTTTCACACTGTAGTGCAATCTCGGAGTTGGTATATTTAATTAGCAGGGGGTGTGAGGGGTGCAGGGCAGCTTGCCCCCCCTGCAATATTGTAAATAAAAAAAAAAATTATTTTAGTTTTTTATTTTAGTTTTGAAGTTTCAAAACTAAAGTAAATTCAATATAATCAACTTATTGTAGCATTCAAGGTTTTCAACCATCCAGAAAAAAATGCCCTCCCTTAAAAACATTATCCATCCCTACAAAAAGGCTAGGTCACTTTGTTCCACTAAAAAACTTTTGGTTCAGTCTGTTAATGCTAACAATCTATCTAGAGAATCTTTGTTTGCAAATTCAGTAGGCAAAACCTGGAATTCGCTCCCATATGACCTTACTCTGAGCCTCTCCCTTAAGCAGTTCAAAAAAAAATCTAACCCAGTATTTTAAAACTCACTGGTTATGTCTTTGCTCTAACCCTGACTAAAGCCTCATCTACTTCCATATCCCTGCAATTATTTATTCACAGCAACTAACCTCTTACACTAAAAGGTTTGAAAAGAGAAACTAACATCTTTGCAGATACTCTGTATATAAGCTGCACCTATAGGTTTGATAAGAGAAACTGTAACATATTTGTATATATTTATGAGGGTCTACCTGATAACACTGACACGCCAAAACACCGACAGTGAAATAACAGACATGACAAAACCGAAAAAAAAAAGAAAGTTCAAAAACACGAAACTTCACATGCCCGACAAACCACAATCCCGACAATCAACAAAACAAATACCTTTCCTGAAAAACACACACACAACACAAGCACACCAAAAACCTTACAAACCTACACTACACCTTACATACATAACTATCTATACACTAACCTTAACCCAAACCCTAACCCTAAGGTCCGTCACTATCGCGCACTTACCTTACCCGCACCCTAACCCTAACTCACTTAATCCGCCCCTAACCCTTAACTCTGTCACTATCACACACTTACCTTACCCGCACCCTAACTCACTTAATCCGCTCCTAACCCTCAAGTCTGTCACTATCACACACTTACCTTACCCACACCCTAACTCACTTAACCCGCCCCTAAACCTAAAGTCCGTCACTATCGCACACTTACCTGACCCACACCCTGACCCTAACGTCCGTCACTATCACACACTTACCTTAACATGTCGGTGTTCTCAGCATCGGGATTCTCAACTGTCGGTCTTCTCCGTTGTCGATCTTCTGGTGTCGGTGTTCTCGTTGTCGGCATTTGAAGCTTTCGGTTAAAGCAGGAAGACCCATTTCTGAATATAAACTGTATTCTTCATAGGCTTGAAATGTGAGACTGTAACTTGTATGTTAATACAATATGTTTGTGTATATACTGCAACTTGCTTGTCTTTATCTGTTTGTAAGTTTGGAGCTTTTCTCCCCGGGCCTCTGCTGAAAATGGAGATGTATCTAGTTGGACTATCCCGGTCAATAAATGTAAAATAAATGAATAAATAAATATGGTCTCAGCCGTTTGATGTGTGAAGTTTTAAAACTTTGGTAATCTGATAGGGACCCATGTCAGTCACAGATGACAAACTTCATACTTCATTTAGAAACTTGGGCTTGGAACTAAAATTCAGACCCTAAAAAAACAGAAATAAATATGATACTTTTTCAGAACTAACAATGAAATTTACCATAAGTGTTGTGTAATGTTTGGACAGTATTAAAAATAATATGACATCACTATAGAAGATAAACAGATGATTTTGCGAGAGACACAGCTCCCCTCACTTTAAATTGCAGAGTTGGTATTACCACAGTAAATATTCCTTTTACCATAGTTCTTTCCATGACCCCATAAAGTACATTAGAGAGAAAAAGAAAACTTGACTGTAAAATGAAATCATGTTAGCAGTACAGCCCTTGTTCAGGCCATTTTTGTGTATAAAAAATTAATTAAACCCAGTTGGTAAGCATAATATGCCATGCCAAGCCACACTTATAAAACTGATTTGTCTGGAGATATTAAAAAGAAGTCTTAAGCGTAAGGAAACTTTGAGCATAATAGACTATTATGCATTTACCAGGAAAATGTCTTCAGAAAGAAACTAACTGAAAGCCCAATTAATAATGAATATTCTTTGGATTACTGAATGACATCAGTTTTGTCATATGACTGATGTAAAGAATGGCAGATGTTACATCATATTGTGATCCAAAGTATTTATACCATAACCCAAGAAACTGAATCATCAGTAAGTAAGTAAGCAGTTAGTTACAACTGCTGAGCTTGCCATTAAATTCACTGATGTGCTGGCTTGTTATTTAGTGGAGACTGCTGTACAGCTAAGGCACTAGCATTTATTACATGGGTGCAGCTCAGTACTGTAGTGTCTAGTGAGTATTGCCTTTCTGACAATAACTCTGCCAGTAACGTCCCTGTCCCCTCACCGACGAACAGTATATTTCTATAAGCCTGGCTTACTCTTCCATATTTTGGCATTTCACTACTCGCATGTAGCCCATACAAAGGTCATAAGAGACTCCAGCACTGGATGTATGGCTTGAATACTGTGGTCATTCACTCACATACTCAACATCTTCCTGTAGCAATTCTTCGTGAGGCAGATACACACCAGCACACAAGCCTTTGCCCTGCATTTAGCAGCCCTAAAAGCAGTGAAGAGTTTAAGCCGATATGATGTGGTTTGCCGCAATTTTTTTTCTGTGGTGAGCAGCGATACTATTCCAGCTAAGGAACATAGCACCACTATTACACAGTTTTATGTATAATAGTGGTGCTAAGGAACACAGCCCCACTACTACACATAAAACTGTGTGTATGGGGGGTATTGCAAAAATCCTGAGTAGCTGTTTTTCTCTGAGCCCCTTTCATCTATGAATGGAAAACAAACCACAAATTATCATTTTTTTTTTTTTAAGATGTACTTTGATCAATGGTTTAGAATAAAGTAATTACAATAAATTCATCTGCTTGATATAGAACAGTTATGTAGCAGATGTTTGATGTAATTAAAATAAACAGGAGTAATGTATAGAACGTAGAAAATGATCTCATGGTTCTCTTGCATTTGTGGTACATGTATGTGCACCTTCTGTCATTGAAGTTATTGTGGTACCTATATTTGAGTTGAGCATAGGCATATGCCTGCAGGTTTACCCACAAATGTGCATGCAAGTGAGTGCACGTGAGTGTTATTGTGAGTATGTGTGCAGGTACTTGTGCTAAAGTATATAAATGTTATTATGTTAAGCAATCTGTAATTTATCATTCATGCACCTGTATATGCATTGTTTCAAAATATGCGCATGTGTGTGTATGTGGTGCCCATCTGTACTGTGTTGCAGGTGTCCATAAAACATGTGTGCAAATATTAATAATCTGGGCAGTCTCTTTCTTACTATCATTTAACAGCATAGCGTGCCTCCCAAAACTTAGATTTCAGATTTATTCCACAGCTTTAAACAATAGTTATTCTTGGTTACAGGTGATAGCAAAGTTTCTCGGGCAAAAACATTCTAGATTTTTGTTAGCTAGTTCTCTTTCTTTTGCAGTGTTGAAATTTGAGGAATCATTTTACACAGCAACATGAAAAGGAAAACAAATTTGATCACCACATCTGGTTTCTCTTTAGACATTTCCATAATGAGCTGGCGAGGCTGTCTTGCCAAAAGCAACAGGAAACACTGTGTTGGCTGCAGAGATTACTTGCCCGTTCCCCCACCCCCCACCTTGTCTGTCTGCACACTGACGTTTGTTTTCTAAGCAAGATATCCAACTAAAATAGTGAGAGATGAAAGCCTAGCAGAATAAAAATAAACAAAACGTGAGGGGAATGAAAGAAATTGAAGAAACAGAGGTGGAAAATGACTGGCAATATAAAAGGATACAAAAAGGGAACGCATTAAGAAAAAAAAAGAGTGGGAGAAAGAAAGCAGATATGTCAAAAGGTAAATAAAGACACAGAAAAATGTGAATCAGTAATGTACAGTGAGACAGAGTGAGTGACACAGAGAGGTCAGTGAGACTGGTAGTTTAGAAATATGGAACTTTTGACCAATACAGGTAGCAGATTAAAAACATAAAATGGCTGAGGATGCAAAGAAGGAAGGAAAAAGGGAAGTACTGGAGGGGAATTACAGGTATCAAGCAAAAGAAGTGGCACAATGTAACAGGTGAAAAGCAGATCAGCAGCAATTTAAAAAGAAAGCAAACTTGTTACTTGTGGCTGTCAAACTTCATTAAGTTAAACTAGGTAATTTATGGAAATTACCATGTTAGAAGCAAACATAGCTTGGAGCTATTGTACCACACACGCGCGCACACACACACACACACACACACACACACACACACACACACACACACACACACAAACACACTGTGATAACTTCAGAAATGCTTTTCAAGGTCAAACAGCTAATGTTAAAAGCAGTAGAATTCTGGGACTGCATATTCTAAAAGACTGATTTAAAAAAGAGTAAGGTTTAATTGTAATATTCAGGAGTCTATTTCCTTGCCAGTTTGTTCTTTCTGTTTCTACATTGTGTACATGAATGTTTATCGCTTCCCAGCCTTTTTGCTAATTCAGTTAAAATCTGCTATTTATAATCTGCTTCAGTAAGAGTGGTATAATACTGGGGAACTATAATAGTGTGAAAAACTGGTCAAAATCTGTCAGCAATCAGAAACCCCAACCACTTGCCTTTAGTTTCTCCACAGTCCATTTCCAAAAGTAACATTTAAATGGAAGCAAGCCTCCCAACAGGGTCCCCATTGTCTGTATGAATTATTATTTTTTTTTTACAGTGGTCTGAGGCATTAGATGCCTTCTGGTAGGTTCCCTAATCACCAGCTATATAAAGAAAAAGAAATAAATAGCATCTAGAGAATGTGGATAGCAGAATCTGATCTTTGCATCCTGTGCCGACCCATCTTTTCTTATTTACTTAGTTTCCTTTAATGATCAGGTAATTGAGAGGGAATTTACCGTTTCTACTGGAGGATAGGGACAAAAGCAAAAACCACACTTATACAATAAAATTCAGTCATAAAGACATTAAAAACAGCCTCCATCCTGTATACATATTTATTTAGTTGGGAACTCCCAAACTTTATGCTTGTATTTCTGCAGATAAGCGGACATTAATTATCCATGCAGAACTATAAAAACTTATTTTCTCTTCCGTTTTTTTCTTCATATTATACCTGGTGGTATGTCTAAACTGTACTTAGTAACCAAAAAACTGCACACGATTTAACACTCTAAATGAGATGCCAGGAAATAACCCTACAAGTTTACTAAAATATCACCAATCAGTTTAGCACTTCTATCCTGATATACAGCTGGGACTTCATCAAAACTTAAACCTACTTACTATTATTTTGTGGTGGTTGGTTAGTTTTAATTAATCTGGTGGATGGTAGAGTAGTACAGAGCTAAGCACTACTTCCTCACAGTGCTCGGTTTCCCAGGCCACTTCCTAACCGGAGTGACCTCTATGAAAAGCCTTCATTTCTGTATGGGGTTTTGCCATATGCTCTAGTTTCTCCTTAAATCCAAGTGACATGGAGTAATCTATATTGCTTGTAGGTATGCATGTTGTGATTGAGTGAGTAAATGAATGAGTGAGTATGAATGAATGAGTACGAATGAGTATGAATGTGTGTGTGTGTGTGTGTGTGTGTGTGTGTGTGTGTGTGTGTGTGTGTGTGTGTGTGTGTGTGTGTGTCCTACAATAGGTCTCCTTTACAGAATTATTCTCCGACTTGTGCCCATGCTTTAATGCGATGCAGCTCCCAGTCAATCTAGACTGGATAAAGCAGATATTGGACAATGAATGCATGAAAACATGAACAGTTTATCTGATATGACTATCTTATGTTCCCTTTCCACTTCTGTTGTTGCTGTTCCAGAATATTACTTGGTACTTTTCTGCATTTTATCTAAAGTGACCTATTTCTCTTTACTCCACTACTCATGACAATTAGCACATTTTACATTTACCTGTTCTGTTGTATCACCTGCTATTAAAAAATCCTCCACACCCTTTACAAAATCAGAAGAAAAATGTTGCAATAGCACAAGCAACAAGTAATGAAGTCTGCATGCAAGTACTAGCTTTCTTCTGAACAGACAGCATTTACTATTACACTTTAGGTCTGGTTACCAATCTTTTTTTTCTGTTATATTTTTAACCTCATCCCACTGTCTGTTATTCCAATAGGGTTAACACCTGATAATATTTATGCAGAACAGTTTCTATATGGACAATTGAGTTCTGCATAAAAGATGAAAAATGGCAAATGTCCCCCGATATTAAGGCAAAAACCATTTCCTAAGGTACCTATCAGAGTTGCATAAAGTACAGTTGTGTACTCTTACCATAAATGTAGATGTTCGAGTGTGTTCACTGTTGCAGTCATGACTGTAGGGTTCTTCCTGCCAGCAGCAGCCCTCGATCGGCCAGAATCCCAAAGTCTGGATTGGGCGTCAGCTGAGGTCGCTTTTATCCTGACGTCAATGCGCCATGAAGTATAAAGACCTCAGCCGACACTATTACCCCAGTTTTTCTTGCCCCAGATGTCAGGTGCCCAAAACCTCAGCAGCCAAAATACCTCATAACAGACAATACTCAAAGAAAAAACAAAAGAGGGGGTAGGAGGGAGGGTAACTCAGATGCAACAGTGAACACACTCGAACTTCTACATTTATGGTAAGAGTACACAACTGTACTATGTCCTTCGTGGTTCACTGCTGCAGTCATGACTGTAGGGTTGAGTCCCAAAGCTAAGAAAGGGTGGCTGGAGGAGAAACAGAAGGAGCGGCCACAAAACCTTGCAAAACCACAGAAGCAAAACCGGCCCTAGATTTAGAATACAGAGGGAGGTTGTAATGCTTAGAAAAAGTATGCACAGAACTCCAAGTAGCAGCCTCTAAAATATCCTTGGTAGAAACCCCACAAAGAAAGGCTGCTGAAGTAGCAGTAGCCCAGGTAGAATGAGTCCTAATATTAACAGGAACTGGATTGCCATGAAAAGAGTAACAGAACTTGATGCAGTGGGCAATCCACTTAAAAATAGTTTGCATAGTGATTGCTTTCCCTAGAACAGTAGGAGCATAAGCGACAAACAATTGGCCAGATTTCTTGAATATCTTGGTCCTGTCCAGGTAAAAATGAGGCTGCCTGTGCATGTCCAAAGGGTGCAAAAGACTTTCTTCCTCACTTTGAGGATTAAGATAAAAAGTAGGCAAATGAATAGTCTGATTCAAGGCCACTGCCAAAACCACCTTAGGCATAAAGGTGGGATTAGTCCTTAGGGATACTCTGTCCTGATGAAAAATAATGAAGGGTTCCACAGCCATGAGTGCTTGCAATTCCGAAATTCTTCTAGCAGAGGTTATAGCTAAAAGAAAAGCAGTTTTCCAAGACAAAATAAATCCGTGGAAGCTGCAGATTCAAAAAGAGACAAGGTTAATTTTTCCAAAACATAGTTAAGATCCCAAGTGGGAACAGGTGCTCTTATAGGGGGCTGAACATTCTTAGCCCCTCTAAGAAATTGTTTAAGTAATGGATGAGAAAAAATCGGAGGATCCGTATTGTAATGTGCAGAAATAGCAGAAGCATGAAGCTTAAATAGATGAAAAAGATAGGCCCGTATGTAACAACTCTGCCAGATACTTTAAAATCAGAGGAATGTTCGGAACAGTAGAATCACCACCTTGGACTTGATTCCAGGAGCAAAGTCTTTTCCATTTACCTGCATAAGATTTCCTAGTGCTGGGCCGTCAAGCTTCAAGGATTACATCCATTAACTGTTTGGAAAGAGTAGAGGTGTTTACAGACCCTGGATCCGCCAGGCAGCTAGATTCATAGTTTTGACATGACTGTGCAGGATCCGGCTGTCCTGTTGAGACATGAGATGAGGGATTTGAGGGAGAATCCAGGGAGGCTCCTGAACTAGGTTCATCAGAGTGGAATACCAGAATTGTCGAGGCCAATTGGGAGCGAGTAAAATCATTTGCGGTCTGTCCTGTTTTATCTTCAGAAGTACCCGAGGTAGAAGAGGAAAAGGAGGAAAAGTATATACTGAGAGGTGTTTCCAACTGAATGAGAGGGCATCCACTTGCCATGCTAGTTTGTGGTAGGGCCTGGTGCAGAATGTTGGAAGTTGATGATTCTGAGGGGATGCAAAAAGATCAATGTCCGGACATCCCCATGCCTGTACTATCATCCTGAATATCTGAACATCCAACATCCATTTGTGTGGATCCGAAAGTGTCCTGCTCAATGTGTCTGCCAGAGTGTTGTCTTTTCCTGGCAGGAATTGTGCCTGTAAGTGGACTCTGCAGATCAGTGCAGTGTACCACAGAGCCATGGCTAACCTGCACAGGGGGTAAGAGTGAGAGCCCCCCTGCTTGTTTATGTACCACATCACTGTAGTGTTGTCTGTCTTTATCAACAATTGCCCTGGTAGAAGAAAGTCCCTGAAGGCTATCAGAGCATTCTGTACAGTGAGCATCTCCTTCAAATTTATGTGCAGGTGAATTTGCCCCTTTATCCAAACACCCTGAAGACATCTCCCGTGCATGTGGGCTCCCCAGGCATAATCTGAAGCATCCGTTGTCAGAACTTGGTTGGTTGGTGGAGGACAAAAAGGCCTCCCCTTGTTCTGGAGACAGGCTTCGGCCCACCAAAGAAACTCTTGCTGTAGACAAGGCAAAATCGTGATCACTGTTTCCAAACTGTGGTAATGCTGAGACCACACACTCTTGAGGTACCACTGTAGTTTTCTCCTATGCAGTCTTGCATATGGTATTAGGAGAATGCAGGATGCCATGTAACCTAAAGCCTGCAGAATCTTTCTTGCAGTCAGCTCTTTCACTGAAGCCAGGTGTTGGAAAGAAGAAGCCAGTTGCACTTTTTTGTCTGGTGTCAAGGAAGCCATCTGGGTTGTAGTACTCAGAAGAGCACCCAGGAAAGTAATTTGTTGTATGGGCACCAGATTTGACTTCTTTAGATTCACTGTGAATTTGAGGTACTGTAGAAGATGCTGCACAAAAGCTAGATGCTGAAGTAGAGTGTCATTGTCATCCGCTTGAATAAGACAGTCGTCCAGATAAGGGTATATTTGAATCCCCTTCTGTCTGCAAAACGCCATTACTGGTGCCAGGCACTTTGTAAAGACCCTGGGCGCAGTAGATAAGCCAAAGGGCAGCACAGAAAACTGGTAATGCTTTGAGCCCGCTTTGAATCTTAGATACCTTCTGCACTCTCGCCTTATAGGAATATGCAGGTAAGCTTCCTTTAAGTCCAGAGTCACCATCCAAGCGTTCTTGCCCAACATAGGCAGCAGCTGCTGCAGAGTGAGCATCTTGAATTTTGGTACATCTAGGAAGGTGTTTAGTATGGAAAGGTCCAGGATTGGTCTCCACAAATTTTCCTTCCTGGGAATCAGGAAAAGTTTTGAATAAAAACCTTGCTCTATTTCTAAATTTGGTACCAATTCTATGGTCCTCATAGCTAAGAGGGACTGAACCTGCAGTTGTGCCTCTGCCCATTGATGATTTGGCAGATCTGGCCAACCGTTCAGTTTTGGCAAGGTGTGGAAATGAAATCTGTAACCTCTTGAGACTATGTCCAGAACCCATTTGTCCCGGGTTATGCGGCCCCAATTTTGATAAAAAAGAGAAATCTTTCCTCCCAAAGGTGCTTCCAGGAGAGGAGCCCCTGGAACCAGAAAGGGAGAGTCACAAAGACTGTTTCCGGTAGGGTTGAGATTTATCTTCACCTCCTTTGGGAGAGGGGCAGTCCACTGCCTATTCCTAAAAAGGGTTTGTGCCTGTCCCCTACCTCTGGAATGCCTGAATCTGCTTCTCTGAGGCCTGTCCGAGCTCGGAAAGGACCAAGGTTTAGCTGGCCAGTGCCTGCTAAATCTAGGAGGTTGCACCTGTAGAAAATCCTTAACCGTCTGCATAGATTTGGCTTTGCCCTCCATTTTCTTTAATACCTCTTCAGCTTTGGCCTCAAACAAAACATCGTGCTGCAAAGGGGCATCCAAAAGTTTGGCTTTATCCTGATCCGGCAAGCTTTGTTCCTTTAACCAAGCATGTCTTCTAATAACTGTGCCAGTTGTTGCAGCCCTACAAGAAGCTTCCAAAGAATCAAAACCACAATGCAGGGTATGTTTACCCACTTGTTCAATAGCATGCAATAAATCCTGTAACTCCTTATCATCTGCACCAATAGAAACAGCTGACATCTTTTGTTTAAATACAGACAAAAGGTATTGCTGATACTTTAGCATATGAAATTGACAGTTCAAAGCTCTAATAGACAATGTAGCAGAAGTATAAACTTTTTTACCCCATCTTTCCAAAGCCCTGGACTCTTGGTCAGAGAGACTAGGATGTTTAGCAGTGGCCGCTTTAACACCCTTAGGGCCCTGAGAAATTGTTTCCGGATCAGGTGAAAGATTCTTAAAAAGAAACTTGTGAGAATCTGGAACCCTATAATACCTATCTGGTTTGACCAAAGCAGGGGGAAAAGAATCAGGAGAGAGGGAAGCTTCTGAAAAAACATCATCAACAATGTCCAATACAGGGGGAATAGCAAGAGGCTTATGCTGACGGAGAAGAAGAAAATCCCTAAGCCTTTTCTTGGTTTCAGATAATTCCTGCCCTTCCCAGTGAAAATGCTCCCTCATATCATGCAAAGTTTCACCAAAAGAATAATCCTCAGGAGGAGAGGCTGAAGGAAAGGAATCTTCAGCATCAGAATCCTCATAAGGAGGAAAGGAACAATCCTGCTCAAGGGAAGAAGCAGAAGAAACAGAAATTTGGTCTGAAGAATCATAATCGGACTGTAATCTAGGCTTTTTGTCAGGAGGGGGATGAGAACCCCTGATCATAGATAACAAATCTTCAGCCATCCTAAGCATCTGCCTTTGAGGCCTAGGACCCTGATCAAAAGGTGTCTGTGCTTGCCATTTCTGTTTAGCTGGAGCCTTAGTCATTGTCTTAGAATGCAAAACTGAATCCATATTTACATGAAGCTGTGAAGGCCTGAAAACTCCCTCAGAAGCCGGTACCTGCCAACCGGCTCCGGACCCAACTGAGGGAGTAGTATCTGAAGGTCCATTCCCTGGCAATTCTGAAGGCCCCATCAGTTCCACACCGGAGTTGGTACAGGCAATTGGTGCAAAAGAGGAGGACGACAGGGGCTGCAAAGGCGCCTCACTGATGACTGACGAACCAGCAACTGGCAATAACTGAGTAATATCCTCTACTTTGGACCTCGGAGGCCTGTCTTTATCTTTGTGCCTCTTACACACACAAGAAGCCGGAAAAGAATCCGAAGACATATTATAATTAAACCTTTTACCAAAACAGTAGAAGGCAAAGTTGTACCTACACCTAATAGTACGCTGATTAAATCTAGCACAAAACCCACAATTACCAATGTCATGGTCAGGCCCCAGGCAGGGAATACAGTAAGAGTGAAAATCCCTATGAGGTATTTGTTTCCCACAAGAAATACAATTATTAACTTTTTCTGACATCTGACTGGAGCAAGAAAAGACCTCAACGGGGTACTTATCTTATAAAACAAAAAATCCTGGAAGTAAATCCAAAAACAGACAGGAGTAGGCCGACCGGCATCAGTGAACTGCTCAGGGCACCGCGCGGCAAGAAAGACTGGGGTAATGACGTCGGCTGAGTTCTTTATACTTCCTGGCACATTGACGTCAGGATAAAAGCGACCTCAGCTGACGCCCAATCCAGACTTTGGGATTCTGGCTGATCGAGGGATGCTGCTGGTAGGAAGAAACCTACAGTCATGACTGCAGCAGTGAACCATTTCCTAAGGTACCTATAAACAAACTTGGAGATTTTATTGTAACAGGAAGAGAGTTTAATTTTTAGTGAAGAATGTAGGTTAGTGAGAAGAAGGGCACCATATAGGAGAGAAAAAATAAGGTATGTAGTAGAGAGAACAAACTTAGTAGAGGGAGTGAGGTAGCGATAATGGCGGTAAAGCATACTGAGTTTCTGGTGGGTTTTTTTTATATTCATTTGTAGGTGGATATCAAACTTAAAGTGTTCGTCGATGAGGACACCTAAGAGTTTGGTTTGAAATACTATCTCAAGAGAGGTATTGCTTTGGCTGGTAATAATAAAAGAGTTATTGTCTATAATGGTGTTTTTAGAGGGAGTAAATATCATAAGTTTATTTTTTGATGCATTGAGTGCTAAATGATTATCTAACATCCAGCGCTCAGTGGAAGAGAAGGGTTCTTTTCTGGGTTCATTTTAAGAGAGAGGAGATGGAGGTGGCAGAACAGATGGTTGTAGAGTCATCTGTGTATTGGATAAGATTATCCTTGGAGACTGACAAATGGAAGTAATTTATAAAGATGTTGAACAGTAAAGGACCTAATATGGAACCCTGGGTACTCCTGTAGGAGTGGTAAGAAAGGAGGAAGTGGCTTTTTCCATTGACAGCTTGTTGTCTGTTGGAGAGGTAACTAGTCAACCAGTTGGCAGAAGGGATAGATAGATTAAGATTGGGCAGTTTGGATAGAAGAAGGTTATGAGAGAGAGTGTTGAAGGCCTTGTATAGTTCCAGAAGAAGTGTAAACACTAGATAGTCTGAATTGCAAGCTTTATTGATGGTTTCGAGGAAGAAGACAAGAGCGGTGGTAGTACTGTGGCCAGGTCTGAAGCCATGTTGTGGGGGGGTGAGCAGGTGGTTATATATGAGGTAGGGTAAAGGTTGAAGATGAATACATTTTTCTAGTATTTTAGAGATGGGGGATAAGACGGCAACAGGACAAAAATTGGGAATATTGTTGTTGTTGCCTCCTTTATGGAGAGGTATGATAAAGGCCTTTTTCCAGAGTTGGGGAACATAGCTTTCTTGGATTGACCGGGTTATTAGAATGGAGACTGGGAAAGCAATGGCTTCGGAAGCTGTTTTTAGAAAATGGGAAGGAAGGTCATCAAGGGCGTTAGAGCAAAGTTTCAGGTTCATAAGGAGATTTTTTATGGTAGATGTAGAGATGGGCTTGAGGGAGAAGAGAGCTGGTTGTGTTGTTGAAGGTGGGGATAGGAGAGGGTGAAGATGAAGCATTGTTGGTGAAGGATGGTTTTAGTCTGACTACGGTATCGATATAGAAGGAAGTGAATTGGGTGGCTAAGTTGAAGTCAGAGGTATTTGGATGAGGGCAAGGAATGTCTTTTTTGCCACAGTTGAGGAGGGTGGTGATACCATTCCAGAATTTTTTGGGGTTTGTCTTGTGGTTATTTTGGAGTATAGAGAAATAGGATTTGCGGTCAGATATGATAAGTTTTTTTGACTTTGTTACAAAGTACTCTAAATTTTTTTAGGGAGGAGGGAGTTTTCATGTTTCTGGTAGTGTTTCCAGGCTTTGTCTCATAGACGCATCAAGGTTGCGGTTTCCTTGGTTAACCATGGGGCAATGTTACTTTTTATTCTTTTGGTTTTGGAGGGGGCAAAAGTATTTAATAGGTTTAAGAATGTTGTATTAAAGTGGGTGACAGCATTCTAAGAGGAGGGTTTTTAGAGGGTTCCAGTTTGTGTGTTTTAGAGAGTTAGAGAATATTTCATATTTAAATTTCTTTTGGGAGTGTTTAGATATATAAGTATGGGCTAGTTCTAAAAAGGAAGAGAGGTGGTGAGTGAAAGAGGGCAGGTGATCACTAAGGGAGTCGAGGAGGGTGCCACGATCAGAGATATATTGAGGGTGAGAAACTAGAATACAATCAAGGGTGCTACTGGAGGAATAGTCGTTGGAGGGTCTTGTAATAGAGTTGATTAGCTATGAGAAGCTATAATTTAGCTAGTAGGAGATTGAATGGAGGTCCAGTTAATATTAACTTCACCAACGATTATGGTCTCATTGGTAATGTTAGAGGAGAACCAGGCGACGATATACTCAAGAATAGGGATGTTGTCTCCAGGAGGTATACAGAGAGCAGCTGTGCATATGTGTTTGTTCACCTGAAGTAGGGCCAGGGTTAGTTCTGCATTGGCAAATTGGGGAATGGGTTTATTGTAAGGGGTTACTGAAAGGGAAGAAGAGTATAGGAGTGCGCTACTCTACCACCTTTCTTATGGGTCCTGTATTTTCTAATGATGTAGTTGGGAGGGATAATTTCAGAGTCTTTGATATGGGATTTTAGTCAGGTTTCTGAGATAGACAGTATGTCTGGTTGATTATGGAGAAGCCAGGCATGGAAGTTCGGGATTTTGTTACATTAACTTTGAGCATTAATTGTAGTGAAGAGAAGGGGCTTTCTGGTTGAGGGCTGGCTGAGTAGGGGTGTGTTTGAGTTATGAGGAGAAGAGGGGCTGGGGTTAGGGTGGATGCCCCCAGAGGGAAGGATGGTAATGAGTTGACAGATATGGGATAAGAGGCATTTAGAGTGTTTTGTATCTGGTTTGAGAGTCAGGTAGTAGGTAAGAATAGGATTGCTTGGGATTGAAGAACAGTAATTATGGATGGATATAAGTTTGTAGGGGAAAAAGGAGAAAGTTGTTGAAGAAGTAGAGGCGGGGGGATATGATGGATGTGGCGTGCTTATCATTTATGGGGAATGGGTGGGTTGTATGAAAAGGAGGAGAGTGATTTTTATTTGGAGGACTTGTGAGAAAGGTAAGGCAGGATAGGGAGAAGAGAAATTAGGCTTATAGAGGACATATGTTTTATGGCTATAGTTGTTTATCAGAACTTCAAGCTATGGATGAATTTGACACAGGGTGAAAAGTGGAATGGGATGGCTTAAATGTAGGTGGTAGCTATGGGGAGGAGGGGATGCTGGGACTGGATGGAAAGGGGGTGGAAATGTATGATGTAAATAAGAATGGAGGGATATGACTGGTTTGCCTGGATATGGGAGTGGTTTAGCGGCTATAAATGTAAAGATAGTGGGGGCGGGTGAGATTTGGGGGCAGGGTAGGGGAGCGGAGTAAGCCCGAAGGGTGAACGGAGCAGGTAGAGCCAAGAAGCAAGAGTGCCGACAACTAATCAGTCAGGTCGAGCACTGGGATACTACTTAGCAGTTGAGTTAGACTGTGTGTGGCAGAAAAGTTATGGTAAAGGGGAGAAATAAAAATAGTTTGAAAAGGAAAACTATGCTACCATGATGTTAAGGGAGTTTGTACTTTAAATGTACGGGAGAAAGATGGATTGATTCTTGTCTGAATATGTTAGATCTAAAGTTGTGATTTAGCTGTGCATATGAACTATGCCTTGTGTTCTACTGCCATCCAGTGGCTTAAGTGGGGAACAGCAATTGAATTAACCAAAAAAAGCTTAAACTAAGGGATGGAAGACAAAACGGGGGATAGAGACGGCCTCAGGGAAGGTCCACGAGTGTGCTAGCACTACTAAAGCAAAAACTGCACAAATTAAACAGCAAAAGTTGTAGGTTGACACCTACACTGTGTAGCTATAGGAATGCGTGCCTTCGTTGTCCAGTAATAGGATTCCAAGAAGTGGTTGCAGACAAAGTATTCCAAATTGGGATGAGATACAGATGGAAAGGATAGCCCGTATATCAACGCTGTGCGTTCAAGACTGTGTAGCTATAGGAAGGCACATCTTTGTTGTCCAGTAATAGGATTCCAAGTAGTGGTTGCGGACAAAGTATTCCAAATTGGGATGAGATACAGATGGGAAGGACAGCTTGTATACCAACACTGTGCTTTCATGACTGTGTAGCTATAGGAAGGTGTGTCTTTGTTGTCCAGTAATATGATTTCAAGTAGCGGTTGTGGACAAAGTATTACAAATTAGGATGCGATATAGATGGGAAGGACAGCCTGTATATAAACGCTGTGCATTCAAGAGGCAAGCACACCATGTGGAGGACCGAGGGGATGTCTTGGTCAAAGTAAATGGGATTTAAATCATTTATTTTATTTTAGTTAATTTGGTTAGTTAGTAAGTTAGACATTTGTTTAAAAGAACGGAAGTAGCATTTACTTTTCTCGGGCATAAAATGGGCTACAACACAGTACAGCACAATATATCTGAAATTATCTAACATAAAATGTCATAGGACTGCAAATTCTTTTTATTACCTTCCCTGGTAAATATGTTACTCATTCTATTTCTGCCACAGCTATATACCTCTACACTGCTACCACTGCCTGAAGCCTTTCATCAATTCATACCACTGTCTTTCAGTCACTCAAAAGACTCCCACTCATACAGCCTTAACTCTCCCACATCAATGAGTAATCTCTAGTACCCTAACTATTACTTCAGTAACAGAGCCATTCTCTGCTTTCACTTCACCTACTCATCACCACTTCTCAAGCTACTCACTAACACAACTATTTCCACACTTCTCATCCCTCTGCCTAGCAACTCACTGCCACTGCTTCCTTATTTACTTCCTAAACATGATTAATTTATCAGATTTTAGTACTGTGCTATACTACATCTCACTAACACACAGTTGCCCACTTCTAGTTCGTTTCACCTCTTAACACCAACCACTTCTCTTGTACCAGTCACCCACGCTCACATTTACCCAACTCTATACCGAATATAACCCATACATCACTAATCATATCCAGTACTCACTACATTACTGAAATACAACCTTTTAAACACAATATTTATCTACTAAAACTTCATCTCCAAAATGTCACATAAAATTAAAATTAAAAGTCAGATTTAAGTTCAGCCATCCTGTCTCCCACAAAACTAAAACCTTACAATAATGCGGTGACATACATCCTACCAATAGGCCAGCTCATTCAAACACTACTATTCATAAGAGACTCTAGAAATAGTTACGATTATGGGCTCAATGTATTCAGTATGATCATCAGGAGATGATCCAACAAGCTTTATGAATTTCACTACTAGGTAACCCTCAACTTAATAAACATACCCATACTGAGACTTGGCAAAAAATGCATATAAAAGATGAAAATATTCTTCTAATAACTCTTGTAATTAGTCCTAAAGTGGAATTTTTTTCCCTGGGCCTCCACTGAAAAGGGATTACTTTTTTCCTACTTAGACTTTCCTGGTAAACAAAATGGAAATGAATAAAAATAAATAAATTGATAGTAAATATACTTACATAAATTACAGGTCCATTACATTTCTACGAGACAGTGGCTGAGAACTGCATATTCTATGTCAAGGTATGTAAAATACTGTAGCACCAGGCAGAGTTTATATGAAGTTATAACCATAGGCCTTTTTGAATTCTAAAAAGAGTATAGATTAGAGAGCACAAATCCAGGTCCAAGGCTCAAATAACGCACACAAATAAACACACCCTGAGCTGCAGTTCACCTCTGACCACATAAATAGGCATTTCCCCAGGCCTTAGTTCAACCAAACAGTATCTTAAATAAACCAAACTGCAGAGAGTTATAGTCACCCCTGCACTCCCCCCCCCACCACCACAAGTCATTCCTGTGAAAACCATGGACCAGCACTTCCCAACAACTTCTGTAGTCAGCCTGATTGAGATGAGTGTCTTCAGACAGTGTAAGAATTGTCTCATGCTGTCTGTCAATTATCTATTACTCAAAAAGCAGGACACAGTGTGTAAGAGATGTACATATATAATGTCCTTGAAGCAAAAAATCTGACATACGTAAAGTCAGACACCAAAATAGTCAGCAGTACAGCACACATCACACCTCTCCAAGGCCATCACAATACACATACTCCATCATATGCAGAAATTCTAAAGATTAAATTGCCTAAACTTCAAATACTTCCAAAATGCAAGACAGGCATAAAGCACACTCAGCACGTTTAGCCTACCACCTCACATAGCACAAGGAATGTATCCAGTAAAGCATTCTAAGTCAAGATGACTCCATTGCAAGACATACAGATGGACCTCTTACTAGGCTGAGCCAGGAAAGATTGATGGTTAGTTGTTTGTCTGGTGCCAGGATCCATCATATCATCCATGCACTCAAGTCTTTGAACAACAAGTATGATATGACTCTGTCACAACCCACGCCCATGTCAATGACTTCAGATGTACCTCCTTACATTATATGAGAGTCGACCAAGCTCATGTACTATGTTTCCCAGGCACTTATGAGCCTAGCACTGAGCAGCAATCTACCTTCCCCAGGATGAGGCCTCAATATGAGGAAAAAATAATTTACTTCAATAATTGGCTTGGTTATTTATGTCATTCGAGGGGGCCAATATTGTAAGCCTGGGAGGATATAATTGACAAACCACGTTGCTTCACCAGGAATGGCCTGTATCTGTTTCCCTAGGGTTTCGATTTTTGGCAAAGACATTGCTCACTTCCAAAGTGCCTTTTTTAGACAATGCCAACCTGATAAACCTATCAGCATAACAAAACAAGCAAAGGAAAATATGAAGCTGCTACTAATCAATGCTAGGAGGCTAAACAAAAAGCTCCACACCCTACAGGCCATCCTCATCCTGGAGGATGTAGATATCTGTGTTGTGAATGAGACATGGTTTAAAATGGTGGAGAGCACTTTGGCTAAGTAGGGTTAGATCATCTTCTACACATTTACACTAGCAACTTCACATGAGGGGGGAAAAAGGTGGAGGTGTCTCAGTCTACATCCAGAAGAGACTGACATCAAGGCTGATAAAGCAGACTTATGCACTACAATTTCTTTGTGTCCAAATAACCATCAGAAAGGTCCTGTACCATACATTATCTAACTGCAGAGCTACCTGTATGGCCAAAGGAAGCCAAAATATCAATCTACAGGAACTGGAATCACTCATTATAAAACCCAATACTATTTCAAAGATGATTTAAACTATCCAACTATAGGTTGGGAAGCCTACCACTAGAGCACAGACAGAGATTAAGAGGTTGTCAGCACAAACTCCATGAAACAATTAGTCAGAGGGGGAACAACAACTTGGATCATGTCCTTATTAATATTGGGGCATCCTGCACCACCCTGTGCATATTTCCATGTCTTGTTAGGTCTAACCATAAAGCCATCTCCTTCAAAACGAAATTAAAACCAGAGACCCCTGCTACCCAAGGTATCTTTAGAAAACTGTCAAAGACAAACTAGCTCCTCTTAAGTGATACATTGGCAAGCTTCAGATCCCCACCAAATCCAGTTAACTCCAATGAACATGCAGAAATGTACACTACCACAATATACCAGCATGTAACTCGCTGCACAGATGCAGTTGTACCCTATAGGAACAAGTACAGGGCAAACCCCAGAAACAAACCCTGATGGTGGAACCATAATATCAACAAACTTTCCAAGAAAAGAGAATTTTGACCAAAAGAACAGTAATTCCCAGAATGATATATTTATTGTCACTGAAATAAACAAACAATTCAAGAACTTAATAAAATCTGCCAATGCCATGGTTATGGCTAAGATAGCCACCCATGCCAAAGACATTTCTTAGCTATGCTCATAAACTCAGAAGCACAACACAGCAATGCAGTGAGCTATGTTATCTAAATTGAGTCTGAAGATATAACAAACCTAATGGCCAATAAGTTGGGCTAAAACTTTATCCCTCTTTCCCTTCCATCTATCCCACAAAAAACAACTCTCCTCCACCTATCACACTTGACGAAATGGTAAAAGCTTTCTCAAACGTTAAAAATGCCACATCAGTGGGTCCTAACAGTATTCCTGGATGAGTCTTAAATAGCAAGAAGCATGATTTAGCCATACACATAACAACAATGTTCAACTTCAGCATTTATACAGGTTTTTTACCAATTAAATGGAGAGCAGGTACAGTCATTCTCCTGCATAAGGGAGGACGTTCCACAGACACACGCAATTACAGACCCATAAGTCTGATCAGCCTCATATGCAAAACCATTAAAAAAGTAATAATTGAACTAATCAATAGGAACATAGGGAACCTGGACCTATCTCAGTTTGGATTCAACAAGGGCAAATCATGCTTACATGAATTGGTGGACTTTTTTGAAATGGTAACCAGTATAATGGATGAAGGTAAAATGATACACACTGCATACCTTGACCTAGCCAATGCTTTTGACAGAGTCCTGCATTCAGGCATAGTAGAAAAGCTAAAAAAAACTGAGAACAAACTCCTCCTTTACGCATTGGATTGCCACCTGGCCCACAGATAGGACACAGGAGATCAAAACAAGGAAAGCTACCTCCACAAAGAGACAAGCCGCCAGTGGAGTCCCCAGAAACTTCTCTGGTTTGGCATCTACTTAGAAGCCAGTACCAAATGGCTCTGGCTGACTAATGTTGCATGTGGCTGCAAAGCTAGAAGCAGTTATTGAATCCTACAGACTGCTAAGAGGTGACCTGTGTCTGGCATACAAGGCATCCTCGGACCCATCCAATACTGATTGATCTACTGCCCATCAGCAAGTCAAATAGCTTCAGAAATACTCTGTCCAGGGATCTAAATCTCTTATTTTTATTTATTTATTTATTTATTTTACATTTGTTGACCGGGCTAGTGTAACTGGATATATGTCCATTTTCAGTAGAGGCCCGGGGAGAAAAGCTCCAAGGAAAAAGCTTACAATTTAATAGAGAATAACATCAAAACAGTTTTATACAGCAATGATTGTACCATAAAAGCAGTATAATTTTAGCATAACATGTTAGCTAAAGAAATTCTTAAAAGAATATAAAAAATAGAAGAAATAAAATGTTTTTTTTTTTTTTCTTCAATTCTAACCTACTCTTAAGTTGGTTAAAAGTATACTGCATTTACATTTACAGTTTACATTTGTTGACTGGGCTAGTCTAACTGGATGCAAGTCCATTTCCAGTAGAGGCCCGTGGAGAAAAGTTCCATGTATTTGTACAGAGTAAATAGATGCTAAAAGAATAGAAGTTGTACAGTGTTATCAAAGAAATCAAAGAAAATATAAGATAATACAAAAGTTTTAACTAATACTGTATAATAGTAATCCAGTTCTTTAAGGTACAGAGATAACTTTTACATATATACATAAAATTTGTGTACTATTGGATATATTGTTAATTTGTAATAGGTAGTAGATGAAGGAAGGGTGAGAAGAGTAAGTGGGGGGCAGAATTAGTCAGGGTTAGTACAGGAGCATAGCCAGTGATTGAGATATGGGTTTAGTTGGGTTTAAAAAAGAAAAGGAGAGGTCTGAGGTGTGATATCGGAAGGAGTTGATTCCATAGTTTTCCTACAGAGTTGGAGAATAAGGAGTCACCTGCTGAGTTGTTGGATTTAGTAGTATTAATCAGCAGTTTGTTTGAGGAACGTAGATTTTTGAGATTGTTATAAGGTGTGATGAGGCTAGAGAGTATAGGAGTGTTGCTAGGTTGATACAGGGTCTTATGAGCTATTGTGAGCTGGTGAAATTGAAGCTGGTTAAGGAATTCTAGCCAGTTTAATTGTTTAAGATTAAGGCAGTGATGTGTTGTGAAAGGAGAGCCTGTAGCAAATCTAGCAATATTATTATGGGAAGTTGTTAGTTTCTTTAGGTTGTTTTTTGAGATATTAGTATAAATGGGAGTGGCGTAGAGCAGAATGGATAAAAGGTGAGTTCTAGCTATAGCAGACCTAGCTACTGGAGTAAGAAAGGGTTTGATTCTGTAAAGGGATCCCAGTTTCTTATTAATTAATTTTATTGTAGTGTTTATGTGTATATCAAAGTTTAGATTGTTGTCAATTGTTATTCCTAGCAGTTTAGTGGTAGGGTCAGGTGAGATAAGGGTACCATTATTAGAAGTGAGGCTGAAATGTAAAGAGATGGACTTTTTGGTTGGGCTGAAAAGTAGCAATTTAGTTTTTTTGGGATTTAGAAGGAGGCAGCGGTGGGAGAACCATTGTTCTACAGTGCTGAAGGCTTTTTGGGTAAGGGACTGAAGTTCAGTTGGTGAGGCAGCTGAGCAAATTAAGGTAGAGTCATCTGCATACTGAATGCAGTTGGAGTATGGAATAGCAGATTGCAGGTTGTTAATGAAGATAGAAAATAAGAGTGGGCCTAAAACAGAGCCTTGTGGGACACCGAGGGAGATTGGGAGGTGATTAGATAGTTCATTGTGCCAGAGTACAGCCTGCTGACGGTTATTAAGGTAGGATGTAAACCAGGTCAAAGATAGAGAATCAAGTGAAAGAGACTCAAGTGTATGCAGGAGAAGGTGGTGGTTAACCATGTCAAAAGCTTTGGATAGGTCAATGAAGACAGCTGATGAAAGACAGTTGTTGTTATGGTTGTTATTGATGTAGTTTGAGAATGATAGCAGGGCAGTGGTGGTACTGTGGAAAGGTCTGAAGCCATGATGGCAGTTAGCAAGTAGGTTATTTTGGAGGAGGTGGTTGAGAATTTGTTTGTGGATGCATTTCTCCATAATTTTGGCTATAGGGGATAATAAAGCTATGGGACGATAGTTGGAGAAGTCGTTGGAGTTTCCCCCTTTGTGTAGTGGGATGATATGAGAGATTTTCCAGATTAATGGGACATCTCCTTCGTTTATAGATCTATTTATTAGAATGGAAATAGGGTAGGCAATGGCCTTAGCTCCTTTTTGTAAGAATTCTGCCGGTAGTTTGTCTGCTGATGGGGAGGAAGGTTTTAACTTTTGGAGAAGGGAGGAGATGTATGAGGTAGACACAGGTTGGGGGTGGAATTGAGGGGGTAGAATAGTAGAAGTGGGTAGGTTGGATATATCAGGTGATAGGTGGCTGGCTAGAGTTTGGATGATATCTGTGAAGAAAGAATTAAAGGAATTTGCAGTTTGTACTGGATTAGTGGGGTTAGAACCCTGAGGATTGGGTGTGATCAATTGACCTGGGTAGAGAAGATTATTAATACTAGTCCAGAATTTTTTTGGTTGTCTGAGAGAGGTTTGCTGTAGTTGGAGATAATAATTCTTTTTGTCTAACAGGATGGCTCTTTTTGTGCTGTTTCTATGTTGTCTAAAGGTTTGATGGTCTATTGGAGTCTTAGTAGTACGCCATTTTGTCCAGTGTTTATTTCTAACTAGGATTTTTTGTTTAGTATTGTTAGTAAGCCAAGGGGCTGGTTTGGCTTTGATTCTAATAGAACGAGTTGGAGGGTGATGATCCAGGATGGCTAAGAAAGTAGAATTAAAGTATTCCACTGCATTGTTTAGAGGGAGAGTTTTTAATGGGGTCCAATTACATTGCTCGAGTTCTGCTTGGAAAAGTTGTGGGTTAAAATGCTTTTTAGAGCGTATTGTTCGGAAGGTGTTAGGGAATATTATGCAGGTTTTATGTCTGATAATATATGTTAGAGAGTGGTCACTGAGGTCATCTGGAAGGATACCTGTTGTGTAGGTTTGCTGAGGAGTGTTGGTAAGTATCCAATCTAAGGTGGTTGCTTTGTTATTGATTTTATTTGTTCTGGTGGGGGATTCTATAAGTTGAGAAAAGCCATAAAGGTTAATGTGGGTGGTGGGGTTGGTATTTGTACAGGAATTTCAATCAATGTTGAAGTCCCCAAGAATTATGGTTTCTTGAGGGATGTTACTAGAAAGCCAGCTGAAAATATACTCTACAGTATTACTATTGTTCCCTGGGGAAAGATAGACACAGATAATGTTTATGGCTTTACTTGTATTAAGCTGAAGTCTGGAGAAAATTATTTCTGCACTAGTGTGAAGAGGTTATCAAATTGTCTTGGTAGTTATTTGTAGTGGTGGGGGAATTGTTAGGGCCAGGGTTTGGGTGGATGTCACCATCTAATAGAGATTGAAGGGATGTTAAAGATTTAGGTTGTTGTGGCTTGCAGTAGAAATAAAATACTTTTCTAGCTTTTAGGTTAGAGTATTTAATATGTGCAAGTCAATGATATTTGGCTAATTGGTAGCTGGGTTTGAAAATGATATTTAGGAGGTAGTAAGGAGAAAATTCTGTAGTAGATGAGGTGTCTTTGGATGGTAATGGTAGGGTATTGTTAAGAGAATATTCATAAGAGGTAATGAGATAAGTGGTGGATAAAGGTGGTAATAAGAAAATCCACATTAAATTATGAATGTTGTGGGGAATTATAGAGATAGACATTCTTAGGATGGTGAGTTGAATAGAGAAAATGGAGGGTAAGAGATAGAAGGACTGTTGAGAATTAGTAATAGAATAGGAGAGAGGAGAAGGGGTGATTAGAGATGGTTTGATTGAGTGGGTTATGAGAGAAAGGGGTTGGGCGTAATAACTATATGGTTAGTATGATAGGTGCAGAGTTTGGAGGGGTGTGGTCTGTGGGAGGCTAAATGTAGGAGCACTGGGGGCGGGTGGGAATATGGGGCAGGGTAGAGGAGCGGAGTGAGCCTGAAGGGCGAACGAAGTGGGATGAGACAAGAGAGAGTTCTATCAAGGAAGACAATCAGTGAAGTCCGAGAAGTGTAGCAGGTAAGTTTAGAAGAATGGGAGTTTGTAAGGGAGAGAGTGAGAGGAAAAAATTAAGCTGGTAGGAAGAGATTAAGGCATGGTAGAGAGTAGCAGGAAAAAGGATACGTGGAACAAGGAGAGATGGTAAAAGGTCAGAGAAAAAGCTGGGGACAATGACCTAGGGGTAGGATTAGTAAGAGTATAGCAAAATGTAATACAATAGCTTATAGAGTGATGCCACCTAGTGGCCAGTAAGTTAATTGCAAGAGCTAGGGCTTCTATATGTGATGGCAGGCTAAGTAAAAGATGGAAATGGACCAGATAGAAAAAGATAGGAAAGGAGTTACAAGAAGGAATACTTCAAGGAGATTAATTAGGTTGGGGGGGGGTTGGCTGCTGGCTACCTTGACTAGGAAGCTTTGACTAACCTAGCAGTAGCTTGTACATTATTAAAGTTATGTATAACACTTAGTTATAACGATACATACTTTCACTGGCTTATAGGAGGGAAGAAATCTCTCAGGGAGCCAGTAGCTACTTCTTTAGTTAGAGTTTATTTCTGTGGCGTCCAGCAGATTAAATTCACTTGTTGGGTGTGGGGGCAAACCGAAGCACACAGCTGGTAATAAAGAGAAAGAGAGGAAAAAAAGGGGGTGAGGCATGCAACACATACAGCAGGCAAATCAGGTAAAGGCTATTCTAAGTTATCCAACATGCAATGTAACATACAAAGATTAATTCTAGATGGTGTAATAAAGCTCATAGGCACTCTAATTCAATATCACAGTCTAAGAGCATTATTGTTGGTGTATCAAAGCTCTTATGCACTCTAGGCTACAATCACATTCATCTAATTAGAGTAAACACAGAGTTGCAATTGCTAATTTAAATCGGAAAACACCATAAGCAAACAATCAATTAAATTACACTGTGTGATTAAGTATATATATATATATATATATATATATATATATATATATATATATATCAAATATCAGTAAACTGTGCTGAGATATGTTGACTAAACAAAAAGAAAAAAATATGTGGTTAGTTTATTAACTAAACAGGGTAATTATGGAAAGAAAGACATTCCTCTCTGTTCCTGCAAGGGATATATTACTGTATAAGTTAAATGTTCAATAGCGCCGCATGAAAAGGTCCCTGGTATAAGTCGCTATGTAAGCTAAGCTCATACAGCACAGAGAGCTTAGGGGACAGAGTACGATGGATATCTCTATGTCGTAGTCTGAAACAGATTGTTTTGTACTTGTGTAGGCTAAAGGAGGGATTAGTTTTAGTCCTAAGGGCAAGTCGTCGTGAAAGCTCAGTCAGTACAATGCTGTGGGCCCTAGGGCAATGTATATAGAGTAAATATCAGTGCCATGCATCTAAAGGTGCAATTAATTAAAATCCTAGGTGTAGGGTGCTTTGAAAGCTAGTTTGTAGTAGCGCTGCGCACAGTACAGTTTTGTACCTACCATAAATGTAGATGTTCGAAGATCCACATTGCTGCAGTCCTTACACTTGGGTAGTCCGCTGTCCTCGGTCGGCCCGAATATCAAAGTATAAGGCTGACGTCGGTCAAGGCGCATTTGACTGACATCAGGACGTCAGGGTACAAATGCGCATGACCGACGTCATATCCTCAGTCTTTTCTTGCCCCAGATGTCAGAAGACCCTAAAAATAAAGGTCAAAACCAAAAGACAGCAAACAACCAACCAACCACCCTTGCACTAACTATATGTACAATATATACAATATACACAATATGTACAACCCAACCCACACAACCGCCTCTAACTACAGAGGGGAAGGAGGGAGGGTAATTGGACTGCAGCAATGTGGATCTTGAACATCTACATTTATGGTAGGTACAAAACTGTACTATGTTCTTCATCTCACATTGCTGCAGTCCTTACACTTGGGTAGAATCCCAAAGCAGAGGTAAGGGAGGATGGCTAACTACAAGGAAGCAGGAGCTGCCAAAATGCCCTGCAAAACAGCAGTGGCAAAACCAGCCCTGGATTTAGAGTAAAGTGGCAGGTGATAATGCCTAGAGAAAGTATGCACTGAACTCCAAGTAGCTGCCTCCAAAATATCCTTGGTTGCCACTCCCTCAAAAAAGCTGTTGATGTGGCAGTAGCCCTAGTGGAATGAGGCCTTATCCCAGCTGGAATCTCCTTGCCATGATGGGAATAACAGAAAGCAATGCAAAACCCAATCCACTTAGAAATAGTTTGTTTTGACACAGGCTTGCCCTGAGAACTCAAAGCAAAAGAAACAAACAACTGCTGAGACTGCCTGAACCCTTTAGTTCTGTCCAAATAATAACGCAACTGCCTGTGTACATCTAAAGTGTGCAAAATCTTTTCCCCTTTATTTTGGGGATTTGCATAAAAAGTAGGCAAATGAATAGTTTGGTTTAAAGCCACACTAGAAACCACCTTAGGCATAAAGGAAGGATTAGTATGTAATGATACCCTATCCTTATGGAAAATCAAGAAAGGCTCAACCGCCATAAGGGCCTGCAACTCAGAAACCCTTCTTGCAGAGGTAATTGCCAACAAAAAAGCAGTCTTCCATGATAAATATTTCAACTCAGAAGTGGCTGCAGGCTCAAAAGGTTGTAGAGTGAGTTTCTCCAACACAAAATTGAGATCCCAAGCAGGAGTAGGAGCTCTTCGTGGGGGTCTTATATTCTTTGCCCCTCTGAGACATTGCTTGAACAAAGGATGAGAAAACAATGGTGGGACACAATCATAGTGAGCAAATTGCTGCAGCATGAACCTTAATAGAAGAGAAAGACAAACCTTTGTCCAGTAACTCAGTAAGATATTGAAGAGCCACGCTCAAATTAGGCTCAGAAACATCAAAATCTTTTGCTGCACTCCAAAATAAAATCTCTTCCATTTATCTGCGACACTTTCCTTGTACTAGGCCTTCTAGCTTCCAAAATCACATTCAAAACTTGTTGTGGAAGTTGAGACCCTCTATGGTTCAAAACAGAATATGCCAGGTCAGTTAGGTGAAGAGAGTGAAGTTTGACATTCAGCAAATGGCTGTCCTCCTGTGACAACAGGTGTGGAATCAAGGCAAAGGCCATGGAGGCTTCCGCACCAGACTTCTCAGTAATGGGTACCAGTGCTGTCGAGGCCAATCTGGAGCTATTAAAATCATCCTTGGCTTGTCCTGTCTGACCTTTAGAAGTACCTTTGGGAGGAGAGGCAGAGGAGGAAAGGCATACACATGAAGATTGCTCCAATTGAAAGAAAGAGTCCACTTTCCAAGCTGTGGGATGAAACCTTTTGTGCAAAACTTTGGCAGCTGATGGTTTAGTGGAGAAGCGAACAGATCTATGTCTGGAGTTCCCCATGACACTGTCAATTTCTGAAATACATGAGGATCCAATTTCCACTCGTGGGGATCCATAATTCGATCTGCTCAACACATCTGCTAAGGAGTTCTGTGCTCCTGGCAGAAACCTTGCCTGAAGATTGAGCTGTAAACTGAGAGCAGTCTCCCACAAAATCATTGCTTGCCTGCATAGAGGATAAGAATGTGTCCCCCTTGCTTGTTGATGTACCACATGACAGTAGTGTTGTCTGTTAGAATCAACACCTGCCCTGGAAGAAGTAAATCCTTGAAAGCTATTAATGCAAACTGGACTGCTAACATCTCCTTCAGGTTGATATGTAGTTGTTGTAGTCTGGCAGGCCACTTGTCTTGTATCCACTTTCCATTTAGATGAGCTCCCCAGCTTTGTCTGAGGCATGTGTCGTTAAAATCTGACTCGCCTCTGGCCGGGTCACAGAGAGTCCCTTGTTTAGGTGACATTCCTGAGCCCACCACAAAAATTCCTTCTGAATGCAAGGTATTATTTGAATGACAGTGTCTAGATCCTGGCAGTGCTGTGTCCATACATTTTGAGATACCATTGCAGCTTCCTCATATGCAGTTTGGCATTGGGAAGCACCAGAATACAAGATGCCATGAACCCTAAGGCTTGAAGGACTGTCCTTGCAGTCAGCCCGGACTGATGAGATAGCTGATGGAAGTAAAGGGATAGACTCTTTTGTTTGTCCGGGGTTATAAAGGCCATCTGGGATGCTGTATTCAGTCTCACACCCAGAAAGCACATGTCCTGAGAGGGTACTAGACTGGACTTTATTTCGTTCACAGAATACCCCAGGCATCTTAGCACTGCTATCACATATTCCAAATGATGAAGAAGCTGCTCCCTTCCTTGAGCCAGAATCAGGCAGTCGTCCAAATAAGGATAGATCTGTATTCCTTTTTGCCTGAAGAAAGCTATCACTGGAGCCAGAACTTTCGTGAACACTCTGGGTGCAGTAGATAAGCCAAAGGGCAATGCAGAGAACTGATAGTGAGAAGTCCCAGCTCGAAAACGCAGATACTTCCTGCAACTTAGTCTGATAGGAACATGAAGGTAAGCCTCCTTGAGATCCAAAGTTACCATCCAATGATCTTTGCCCAGCAGAGGTAAAAGCTGCTGCAACGTCAACATTTTGAACTTGGGAATGTCCAGATAAGTATTGACTTAGCCTTGTCTTCCATTTTCTTTAAAACTGCCTCAACAGGAGGACCAAACAACACGTCAGATTGTAAAGGAGCATCTAAAATCCTTGTTTTAACATGTTCAGACAAATTTTGATCCCTCAGCCAGGTGTGCCTGCGAAGAACTGACCCAGTGGCAGCTACCCTAGACGAGGCCTGTACAGCATCAAAACCACATTGCAAAGAATGCTTACCCACCTGTTCAGAAACATGTACTAAATCTTGCAACTCTTTACAATCAATACCTTCTGCCAGAGCATCGACCTTAGCCTTCAATTGTGAAAGGAGATAGTTTTGGTATTTCAACATGTGAAACTGGCAATTCAAAGCCCTCATAGCAAGAGTGGAAGAAGTATAAACTTTCTTTCCCCATCTATCCAAGGCCCTAGCCTCTTTATCTGCAGGAACCGGATTCTTAACAACAGAAGCCTTAACACCTTTAGGCCCCTGGCTAACAGTTTCTGGGTCTGCCCTAGGACTCTTAAAAAGATACTTATGAGCTTCAGGCACCCTGTAATACCTATCCGGCTTAGCAGGAGCAGGAGGCAAAGAATCAGGATTAAGAGAAGCCTCTGTAAAAACATCTTCCACTACATCCAAAACAGGAGGTATAGCCAAAGGCCTATGCTGGGGTAAAAACAAGAATTCCCTAAGCCTTTTCCTGGAATCAGAGAAGTCCTGACCTTCCCACTTAAAATGCTCCCTCATGGAATGAAGAGTTTCTGAAAAAGAAAAATCCTCAGGAGGGGAAGCAGAAGGAGTAGAATCATCCACATCCGAATCAGAATAAGGAGAATACTCCTGCAAGTCTTCAGCCGAAGACTCTGAAACATCTGAAGCCTGCTCAAAACCCCCTAGCTCAGGCTCCACCCTAGGTCTCTTATCAGGAGGGGGCATAGAACCCCTAATCAAAGTAATCAAATCTTCTGCCATTTTAAGCATATGCTTCTTGGGCACAGTTCCTGAAGAGCTAGGGTAACACCAACTGAAGCTAAACCTGGCCTGCCCCTGGGAGAAGCCTTTGAAACAGAAGGAGAGGGCCTAGCCACCCTAGGAAGGGAGGGGAGTATAGTAACCTGAGAAGCCCCCTCAGCCTGACCTGCCTCCTGAGAGGCCACATCTTGCAATAATAAAGTCTCACCCTGGGAACACACAGAAACCTCCGGTGGAGCCACCGGCTCCACCGACACCTCTAAAGAACTGGCGTCCGGTACAGACGGTTCTTCTAGCCTAGGCTTAACTGCTTTGTCCTTGCGCTTCTTCGAAGAAGCGGGCGTCGGAGCATCCGACGGCATTTTATAATTGCACCGCTTCCCAAAGACTAACCTGGCACAATCCAACCTTCTCTTTATAGTGCGTTTATTAAACCTAGCACAAGAGCGACAGCCAACAACGTCGTGCTCAGGCCCTAAGCAAGGGATACACAAGGTATGATAATCTCTATGCGGTATCTGTTTCCCACAAGAAATGCAATTATTGACTTTTTCTGACATCCGGTAAATCACTGAGGCAAGAAAAACTAAAATATTCCCCAACGGGTACTTAGCCAACTTTGAACTCGGTCTGAAACTTCGAAATCGAAAAATCTCAGAACGCCAACCGGCACTTGCAATGCTGCTTCTGCATCGGACCATGCGGCAAAAAAGACTGAGGATATGACGTCGGTCATGCGCATTTGTACCCTGACGTCCTGATGTCAGTCAAATGCGCCTTGACCGACGCCAGCCTTATACTTTGATATTCGGGCCGACCGAGGACAGCGGACTACCCAAGTGTAAGGACTGCAGCAATGTGAGATGAAGAACATCTAGGGCAGTGTAAATATAGTAAATATCAATGCCATGCACAGAATACGCTAATTTAAAGTTGTGCGAAGCTGTACAGCAATTGCCATAGCACTAAAACCATGTTAAAAAGGAAAGCTTGGGATACGTGGAGGGAAAATGTAAAAAAAATATCAGGAATACTTGCTAATGCTTTACCCTAGAAAACACTGCAGGAGCTTAGGAAACAGTTAAAAAAGCCTCGCTTTAATGATATGATGTAAGTAGTTCAAAAAATGAGCAGGCGGGCGAAAACTATGAAGAGTAGTCTACCATGTGTAAGAGAGAAGCACCTGTCCAGAGGAACATGCGCTTTAACATTACAGACAAGGCGACGGCTATCTGAGCCTTGAGTAGGGCAATACCAAGTAGCTACAATGATTTTCAGCGTTAGTTACACTAGCTCAGTTCTAACTCGGAGAGGCATTCAGAAAGTACTTAACCAGTAACAAGCCGACAAAATTAAGCAGTAAAAGGCTTAAATAAGCAATTCCCTTTATGAGCAGACATCATAGCACAGAAAGTCAAGGTTAGAAGTAATACAGCATAATGTCTTCCCAGTGTACAAACAAATTTTGAGTCAAGAGTCACACGTGCTCAACGCTGTAAGCCGCTCACAACAACAGCAATAAACATTGTACAACCCCTTACTTGTCACATCAACAGATTAATATGTACATCGGAAAAGCAAACTAATGAAATATTCAACAATGAGCAGTAACAAGCTTTGGTACACTTACTGTAGGTTGAGCACTGAGGCAGGGAGCACAGCAGCCAGGTACAGGGTCGGGAAGAAAAGATGGCGTCCCCAAATGTGGGGTATATTTGTAAGGTGGGAAGGGACAAAGGGGCTGAGGGGGAGAGTATAAAGACCAACACAGGAAAGGGAAAAAATACGCGAGATAAGGAGTAGGGCTAGCAGGGAGATAGTAGGAATAGTCTAAGGGGGAGGAGCTTAGTGCAGGAGGTCGTAGACAAGGAGGGAGAAGAGAATCACAGTTAATCAGTAATGTGGGGAGTATATGGAGGAGTACTTGCGGTTGCAAGGTAGGGAGATGACCCAGTGTCCCAGAGATAGTGGGAATAAGACAGCAGGATAACAGAGACAAGAAAGAGTTCTATCAAGGAAGACAATCAGTGAAGTCCGAGAAGTGTAGCAAGTAAGTTTGGAAGAATGGGAGTTTGTAAGGGAGAGAGTGAGAGGAAAAAATTAAGCTGGTAAGAAGAGATTAAGGCTTGGTAGAGAGTAGCAGGAAAAAGGATACATGGAACAAGGAGAGATGGTAAAAGATCAGAGAAAAAGCTGGGGACAATGACCTAGGGGTAGGATTAGTAAGAGTATAGCAAAATGTAATACAATAGCTTATAGAGTGATGCCACCTAGTGGCCAGTAAGTTAATTGCAAGAGCTAGGGCTTCTATATGTTCATAGGTTCATAGGTACATACTAGGCTATCTGCCCTAGGGCATTTATAAGCCTAGCCAGAATGTGTTTGGCTTTCGCCACCCATTTTAAATTTATTTTGCTATGCCCTTTTTCGAGGTTAGTATACTATGCCTCTATCTAACAGTGACACAGAAGTGATACCCGGGGTAAACCTACGATCTCCCATCCACTCATGAAGATTCCTCTTGAAGAGAGTCAATGAGGGACTCTGCCTAACCTGGACTGGGATTTTATTCCAGAGTGAAGGGAGCCTCTGGGTTATGAATCTGTCCCTCCAGCATGTCCTATTTATTTCAGTGCTGAGGTTCAAGTCTCTCGAGCCAGAGCTCGATGGGATTTGGATTTTCTGAGGTGCAGCATGTCCATTAATTCCGGGTTGACATGGCTTTATATCGCCAGGCACAGATCTCCTCTCTGAACAGGCGGTATGCCACTGAGTAGAGCTGGAGTTTTAACCGGCAGCATATGGCATCTGTTTGAGCCCTTTGATCCTCTTGGTGAGGTACTTTTGGTGTCTTTCCAGTTGCTGCAGGTGTCTGGTAAGGTACATCCCAAAAGGGCATTGCACTCAATTATGGGCCTGATGAGGATGAGTAAAGAGGCACTCCATGA